>NW_024523822.1:17735464-17927460 GCF_017590135.1 Pyrgilauda ruficollis | reverse complement strand
GCCCTCCGGGGACGGCGCCCGCGGGGTGGGCGCGGTGGGGCGGCCGCGCCCTCCCGCCTCCCCATTGTCTGGCGGCGGCGCTGCCCCCGCGGCCGGGGTCATCGCCCGTCGGGGGCGGCGGGCTCCGGGCGGGCTCGGGGAGGCAGAGCCGTGGCATCCCTTGGAAGCGGACTGTGCGTGCCCCCCGCCCCCGACTCGGCCCGCAGTGGGGTCAAATCCCTCCGAGGACGAACTCCTCTCCCAATCCTTCCTTCCTCCACCCCGTGCCGGGAGCCTGCACGGGCTTTGGTCGCCTCAGGGCGGAGGAAAATTCTGACTTGTGAGTCAGAAAAGAGAATCGAGAAGTTCAGTCCCGGTGCACCCAGAGGAGCCGGCGAGTTCCTGCCCGCTGTCACCGCTGGCGTTCAGGAGGACGGACGGACGGACGGACTGACAGACTGACGGCAGGCAGAGAGCCATGAAGTTCTGGCTCCAGAGTTATCTTGCATCCCGTGGCGTTGCGGTGCGGGGGCGAGCAAGAAGGAGCAGTACAGTGTATGTGCAGGCAAAGTTGGGGAAGATGTCTGGTTTACTCCTCCGGGGGTGCCTGGGTTTTGGGTGCGTTCTGATGCTCAGCTCTCCCCTATACCAGGATGCGCAGCACTGGAAACCAACACCAACTTCAATAAATCATGTAATGGAGGCAGTTCTGGATTTCTGAAAGGGCTCAGAATATCTGCAGTAGTGAATGTTACCTGGTAGGTACTTGCACTTTATTTCTGAGCTGCATGGTAGGTTAAATAGTTAATGGAAAGATGGGGAAGTTTACTGTGTAGAAAGTGTAATGTAAAATAGCAAAGGCTGAGATGTCTTGATCTGCAAGCGAGCATAGGTGCCACTTACTCTTAAAATAAGACATATTCAAAGAGTATATTGAGCATTTCAAAGTGCATATAAGCATTGTGTAAATAGTGGATTTTGTTATGAAACTTGGTACATGAAAACAAATATTCCCTCAAACATAGGAATGAGAGGGGAATTTTAAAAGCTGTGCTGTTGGTTTCCACCAGCAGTCTGTTTTTTGTTTTTATTCAGAAGGGTTTCATGCCAAAAAAAAGAAAGCTTGTGAGTACTTACAGAAACCCTGTTTAAAACAACCTGTGTCATGTAGACTAGAGGACTGCCCTAAATTAAGACCTCTTGGAGCAAAAATGCATAATTTAGAAACCCTTTTGTTACTTTCTTTAAACATTGCCAGCAAGGCAGTCAGTTCCGCTGGTGGTGTTAAATGAATTCCCCTGAGCGGATTAGAAGTAGATGCCATTTTGTATAACTGAAATTATTTGCTTTTAAATTTAGGCTAGTGGTGTTTGTATCTTGGCTAGACAGAAAAGCCCTCTGCTATGATATTTGGATAACGTTTACTAGGATTGTCCCCAAACTTGGCTTGGGGAAACACAGTACTTTGAGGTAGAGGTTTCCTTTGTGAGGCTTACTTTTCTACTTTCCTAATGTTTCTTATGGCTCTGTTCTGGATTGTTTCGTCTCTTGCAACACCTTTCTTGATGTGAGCGCTTTAGCTGGATCCAGTGTCCTGATATCTAGCCTTAACTGCTGTTGTTTGTAACTGTTGTTTGTTACAGGAATAGACAATATTTATCACAAAGTTTGTCATGACACCTTTGGAGTCTTAGAGCTGTGTGTTGAACAGTTCTCCCTTTTGTAGATTCTCCACACTGAAGAATTTCTGTCAAATAATGGACTTTGTAATACTGCTAGGATTCCTTTTGTTCCTAATGTACCCAGAAGGCTGTTTCTTGTGTCTTTTGCTTCACTGGGCCGTCTGTAGCATTTCAGTTAAGCTTATTGCTGTGGCTCAGATTTACCCCTGGGTTTCCCACGATTTGTTTATAAGTAGTCTGAGGGAAGGGTTTAAATTTTGGGTTAACTTTCTCATCTAGTTGTGATTGGTGACCCATTTGTTTGTATGTAACTTTAGAAGAGTCTTGTTTGAAAAACAGTTGTTCATCTTTGGAGTGAGATTCTTTCCTTACATCTGAGTGCAGGATTTTTTGCAGCTTTATGAAGCTGGAATTTTTAAAGAACTAAGTACACATTACCTGTGGGTTTTTTTGTTTGTGAATAATAAATACTACTGAGGCACAATCACTTGCAGCTAAGCTGTGGCTAACCTTTATTTTGGTGATCAGTTTCTCTTTACTTACCAAGCTGAGATCTAGTAAAGATTTCACAGTATCAAATTCAGAATTTTTATGTTTTCTAATTTTTATAAATCCTGAGCTTGCTGTAAAATTCTCAGAATGATCAGTTAAAATCCTGTGTGATAACAGTCTTGGAGTCATGGCGTGAGGGAGTGTTCTGAACATTTTTAGCTGAGTGCATGGACATGCTGTTCTCTTCTGTATGTAAATAGTCAATATTCCCTCTCCTTGTGCTTTAGATGCAGGGTCATTGATCCATAAATGTCCAAGATGGTTTGCTTCTGAGTTGTCAGGGACTTGTAAACAAGTGATGCAATTTTCAGTTTAGTCCCATTTTCCCTTTTGTTTGCTTCCTATTTCCTAAATAGGCAGCAGTAGTGAGTGTAGCATTCCACTTGTGTAGCTCCCCACTACCTGTCAGTAGTGTCACCTTTGCTGAATATACACCTCTAAGAATACAATTTTCTGTTTTTATTTAAGTTTCTAATATTGTCAAATTAGGCATTAAAGGGATGTGACTACTTATGTTTTCAGCATTATTAGTTCTATTAATTCTAATTTGCTGTCTTTTATTCCAATTCGTCTTTTCTCTTTTTTTCTCTCTTTTCTCTTTTTTCTCTCTTTTAACTTTTTTCTCTTCTCTTTTTTCTCTGCTTTTTTTTTTTTTTTTTCATGGCTAGTTGAGGACTTTCCCAAATAGTCAAACCATTTTGCTGCATAAACAGTTCTTTATTTTTCTGTGGAGGTGGAAGCCACCAAAATGATACATTTCCTTATCCTGTACCAACCAGATGGCATTTCATAGTTCTGTGCCTTGCACCACTTTCATTGATGGTTCACTTCCAGTTCTGTGGTCTTTCTGTCAAGGAACTGGATGGCACTTCAGGGGGTCCGCTCAGGTCTTTATCATATCCTTCAGAGTTCAGTGAACTGTAATGTATTTCTTAGAACAGTGCCTGTCCTATCAGTAGATTCTTTCTAACCAGCTTCAGAGATCAGCCCAAACTGAGAAAAAGTCGGCTATTGTCACTTGTTAGAAGGTGTGTACCACTCTGTTATCCTTAAGAGCTTTGAGATCATAGGAGATGTTACAGTTCAGTATCATTCACTGTAAAGAGTACAATTTAAAGGGGCAGAACATAGCCTATATTTATTGCACCATTAAGATTATAAGACATATTGTCATGCTAAAGCACAGAAGAGTGGAAAATTGCTGACGACTAAAGGAGGAGCAGATGTAGCGTGACTGGAGAACCTTCAGGAAAAATTGTAAAGAACTTTCAATACTGCTGCTGTTTGCACTTCTTAAAAGATCTAAAAGGTAGCAAAGAACGTAATGTTGCAAACATTCTTTAGCATAATCTCTGCTTGTGCCTGACAGGTATAAAGGAACTTTATGTATTCTACTTCAAAAGAACAGCTTGTGCATCATGTTTGGAGCCATTTAAGAAAGTGATTTTGGTGTTCTAGGTTTACTGCATGCAACTTGGCCTTCTCTGGTGGCGTTTTGCAGTATGCTGCTCACCTTCCTTGTCTAATGGTCTCACTAGGATTTGGAGGAACTTCACATGCCTTGAGGGGACCCACAGTTTGAAAGCATTGCTCAAGCAAGGCTTGAAGGCTGACAGTTTTGTTTAAAGAGTGGGCAGACAGAACTGTGTAATGAGGCGCGTGCAACGCCCAGCCCTCGCTGCTTGGCAAAGCCAGCGTCGTTCTGTGAGCACCAAATGCACCTCAGCAGACAGAAGGACAGAAATGAGCTTTTGAACTTTCTAATGGTTATGGTAAAAGCTCCACATGTTCAGTGCTCTGAATCTTCAAAGCATCTTCGGACTACGTTTATTAGATGGAAAATAGCTGTTAGCTCACAATGAATTCTGTGAATGGGTAATCATAAAGATTTTAGGGCTTGAATCATTGTTTATAGGTTAGGACTGTGATTATTTTACATTGTTTTAGCTTAGAAAGGTGCTAAGAACTTCATAGATGGAAGTGCATCCAAGGCATAGTCCATATAGTCCATATAGTTCAAGGCAATCTTGGTAGTGGTCTCTAAGCTTGCCTTTCTTAAAGCTATGAAATAGATGAATGTACACAAAATATGGTACTGTGATTGCTTTCCTCCCTGTGTTATAATGGAAAAACTTGGTTCGTATGTCAAAATTCTGTTGATTTTAAAACTCTCTTACTGGTTCTGTGCATGGGTGTAAGGGTCTGTCTTGGTAATTAGGTTAGTTGAGATCTAGGAATGTTGTATGTCTGAAAAAGAGTAAAGGGGAAACAGTGGGGAAGGAGTCAGGAAAGAACAGTTATTAACTACCTGAGTGTGGAAAACTGGAAGTAAAATGTTAGTTACAGCTGTATGCTTCCTCAAAACCTCCAGATTTCTAGTGAATCTTTAGAATACCTTCAAAATAGAAACATCCTGCCTTTTTATACATGGATCAGATGGCCTCAGCAAATCAGTGGGAGCTGAGAGTGCTCTGCAAATCCAGGTTTGCAAAGGAGGAGTTGGGCACTTGGCAGAAGTTGCCAAGTGAGTTAGATGGAGCAGGCATGAAAGGTCAGGAGTTCCTGTTTCTCAGCAGGATTTTCAGCAAGGTAAAATGAATTTGTAGATGCAGTGGAATTTTTGGGGGGTTCAGCACTGCACAGTGTTCAGCCTTGTTTGCTATGTTGAATAGTTAATGGTTCTCTGTCCTCCAGACTTCTCAGGGGGATCGGGTCTGACAAAAGATTCACCATACTTAGAGTGTCATGTGAGTTTGGGTATTTTGTTCATGGATCAGTTTGAGGAATTGATGCCCATACAAGATCCCTGCTGGCATTGTAGGTATCTGCTTAAATGTGATGCAAACACACACAGCTTCACTACTTGTAGCTTATGAGTGTTTTTCAAATTTGACTTATTAATTCATTTTACCTAAATTTTTGGAGGAATTAGTTGGAGAATAGAGAACTAATTTTTTATTGCATTAAAAGCAGTAATTTAGCATGGAAGAGACTACTTTTGGTGAGATTTTTTGTGAGATGCCTACAACTTTGGGTGTTTATTAGTCCAGAACCATTCATTCTTGACAAGTAGCTTTCTTTTTCTTAAACTATTTCTTTGGTTCCTCCATGGGAAATATAAGGCCTTGCTAATATCAGCTGTTTGGTTCTTTAGGGGGAAAGGAGGGAAGAGATGGGAAAAAAGAGTGGTATTGAAGAAGAGTAGGTTTACTCTTTCTACACATAGTAAAGAATTAATCACAAGCACACACCCTTAGAAGATTCATTAATCATTATACATAAAGTCCAGAGGGGGAAAGTTTTACATCACTTTGTACACTGAAATTCAGATTCTTTGTTTTGAAAGCTTTCCTGTACATTGATATTTGCATGGATGGTGACAGTGTGAGCACCATACCCTGATGTCACACTCACTGACAAAGTGGGGAATACTTTGACTGCAGTTTAAACCAG
Organism: Pyrgilauda ruficollis; assembly: GCF_017590135.1. NCBI lineage: Eukaryota > Metazoa > Chordata > Aves > Passeriformes > Passeridae > Pyrgilauda > Pyrgilauda ruficollis. The sequence continues at coordinate 17,921,794 of NW_024523822.1, read as the reverse complement.
ATGCATATGGGCAGAAGGTAGTTTTAAGTTTAGAATTTGCAGCTATATGCTGCTTTATATGAGTGACTATCCTATTTCCAGATGTAATGCTCAATTACAGATAGTAATTACTATCTGTGAATTACTGAACAGTAGCCCTCTTCTTCACCAGGCAACGTTTAAGCCCTGTTGCTGCAGAGAGCTGGCGAGAGAGAGAGGCTGAGGGTGAGAGCTCACTGGAGGGTTAGGACTGAAGATTGCTTTGCACCAGAGCAGCTTCTTCAGCACTACTTCGTGTGGAAAGATTCAGTCATTTCCATCCAAAGCAATGAAATAAAAAGCTCAGTCAGCCATTTCATCTTGAGATACTCCGCCCTCCGAAACAAACATTAAAAAGAAAATGTAGGTTTGGGTCCATGCATATCCCACTAATTTCCACTGATTAAGTTGATGCTTGTAATAGGGGTCTAGACAGTCTGTGTTTTGCAAAATATCTTTTTAAAATTTTTGTAGAGAGAGTTACAAGATTTATGTAATCCCTTTGATATCATATTTAACCCAATAACAGCTTGAAAAGGAGTCTGATTAGCTTACCTTTGTCCTAGATTCAGTTTTAATATCTAATGTTTAAATGGAGGGGGGATTGATCTTTATTCTTAATGATTCGTGCAGCCTCAAAGCACAGTGGTTTCTAGTTGTGTGCTGCCTTTCCCACTGGGGGATGCAAACAAAAGAACAATAATTTCAGACTCCTCCTTCAGTTTCCAAGAGAACCTTAGCTGCTCAGGGATAGCTTTGAATTTTAAAAGCATCTTTCTTCCAAATTATGTATTGATTGCACACAAAATAGCAGTGCTCTAATATGCAATTTAAAACAAATGCATGATGGTGCTCATTTGTTTTTAATGCTGCTTTTTCCAGCAGAAAAACAAAAAGAGGGTTCTATTCCCATAAACCAGTCTTGCAAAATCCTTAAAAACATTTATTAGTCTAGACACAAAATATTCTCACCCAGCCTCAGCTTGACGATGACAAAAAAAAAAGCAAGCTAATATTGTACTTGGCTGTCAAAAAAGGAAAAGAGGGAAAAAAAGAAAAAGCTTGCCCCAGGCTAGTGAACCAGTAACATTTTTCTGGGGCTGCTTACAACAACAGATGCATCTTAGTCCCATGGGTTTCCAGGCCTGCCTATTTTCTATGCTAAACTTGGACACTCTTATAAACATTCTCTTTGAGTACCACACCCCAGCTGTATCCTGGGCTCTTCTGGTTTGGTTGATTTAATAATGATACCAGACATGTTCATCTTACCTCTCCTGACCTGTCTTTGTATTTCCCTGTCTTGCCCAGGTATCATTTAACTAATGCATTAATTCAAAACCAGTCCTAATGTATGGAACCAGAATAATGGGAATAGGTGATTTGATCATAGCTTGAATCTGAACATGGGGAACCCTGATATAAACAATTTCTCCTAATTTTGAGTTGAATTTATGCTTTTGATAACTTTTGTAAATGGCAAGTGATTCTCGTTGTTTGATATTGTGGTAGTTTGCAAAGGTTGTTTTATAAAGGGATAAATTATATCAGGGATTGTTACTTCGTCTCAACATACTCTCAGATTATTAATTTTTAATTCTGTCCCTTTTCTAGAAAACAGTGAATTATGCATATCTTGTTTTTCAGTTAATGATTAGTTCCCGTTTTTCTAAATTTATGTCTAAAATACATTTGATTTGGAAATTAAAACTTAATATGCACCTAAATTGCATAACATGTATATTATGAAACTATTGTAAATATGTAGCATATCTCAGAGTACATTTATTTAAATGTGAAAATTTTTTTTTAACCTACTGATTTGTGAGACAAATTATAATACATTTTAGTGCTCCCTAGAGTAAATTTATTGTTTCTATGATGACATATCCATGTCTGTTAAGATTTTAGCCCTGGCAGAGTTTATCTTTAAGTCTGAATTAGAGATCTTACTCAGAAAAAAAAACAAACTGTCCTGGTTTTTAAAGTTTGGGGCAGGAACTTCTGTCATTCAGGAAGTAATTTCTGCGTTCACTCAGGGCAAATGTCTACAAAGTGAATTTCTGTGTATAAGGTTAACTGCCAATAATTCAGTGTTTTCACTGAGAATTTCCAACTTAATTAAGTAAAAAAGTAATGACATGAACCAAAACTATCCGTTATAATACTGATTTATTTTAAGTCTTTTATTCCATTAGTAAAAACTTAGCTGTTTACAATTAGAACAGAACTTCTGGCAGTAATTGGTGCTTTTAATGATTATGTCTGGTTTAATGTCAGTAAATAATATAGGTGTTTCTCCTATAAGGAAATGTGTTCAGTGTGTTGTTGAAACATTAAATTAACAAAATCTTTCTGTTTAAAACTTACAGTCTAAATAATAGGTGTTTTAAACATAATACTGATTCTTCTCTTCCTTCCCCCCCCCAGCTGTCATGCTATTTTGTGCTGTGTAATGTTTTTTAGGCTTTTCTGTTATCTCTTACATGTGTTTTTATCAACACATACAGTATTCCTTTAAAATTTTACTGCTCGTTCTCATCTAAATCAGTGAGAGTATGATTTTGACCCTAGGATATTTATGCAGCTTTAAGCTACCTATATTTTTTAAAAGATACCTAATCTGTTTTTCTTATGGTGTTTAAATCTAATGCAAAAAATAAAAAAGCAGCTCCACAGCTACTAAAGTACAGTGTTTTAGTTAATTCCATATTTTCCACTTAAATCATGTTGTGCTAATTTTCCACCGTTACTCTTGAGAGACACAAAGTGAAAGAGGGCAGTCTGTTTTCAGTGATCCTCTCTCTTACCTCCCTGCCAGGACTGAACATCGGGGGTTTGTGTTTCTCCTGCAGGGGTGACTCACATGACAGGCAGCTCCAGCAGAGCAGGGCAAAAGGTGCAGCCTCCAGCTTTCCTCAGCCAGTGGTTCCCGAACTGGGGATTGTCCTCTCCAGGGCACTGAGCAGTGGCGAGAGGGGTCATGTGTCTGGCACAGAGTAAGTCACAGAGGTCAGGTTCACAGTCAGAGTTTAAGGAATTGGCCTGGGAAACAGTGGAACAGGGAACCAGCCTGGGGAAGGACTTGTTGATTCTTTGCTGCTGCATTGAAGGCCTTTGTTCAGGTGAGCTGGGAGCAGCGTGGGACTGCCGGGCGCCAGGTCCAGCAGTGCCTGGGAAGTGGAGCCAGTGAAATGCTGTAACTGCAAACCTCCTGTTCCCTGTGCCACGGGCCGAGATGCTTGTTCTGATCTGCTGACTCTGCATTACCCCATGGTAACCTGAGTACACAGTCACCTGTCAGACTTCTGCAGTGTACCAGATTCATCTTTCCAATCCACACCTTGTACCTGAAAGCCTCTGTAGTCCCCTGTCTTTTACCTTTTTTGTCACTGGGCTGATAGGCAGTAAACAATGTTTATCCACTCTCTGGATAAATGATGGGGACATGGGGTGGGGATGAGGGAATTGGTCTTGTCACACACAAGACATTATCTCCCACAGAAATCAGCAGGAGTATCTAAGGAGTACAGTACAGTACTCAGCAGGGGTGTGGAGTCACGTCACTGTTGCAAATAAAAATGCTTTGCTTTTCACAAAGGTTAACTTGGTACACAGTTGTATTTTACTAGATAATTGAGACCTGCAGAGAGTGTTTATGCAGGCAGCTAAGACTATCCTCTTTTTATTTTGTTATATGATTGGACGCCTCAAAATCCTGAGGAGAAACATTAGAGTAGAAGGGACTTTTGAAGATCGTCTGGTTAAGCATCCTGCTCAAAGCAAAGTTATCTGTGATGGTAGATAGGTTGTTCAGGGTCTTGCCACGTTTTAAAACTCGCAAGGATGGAAAAATCCCAAGCAGAATTTTACAAACTCTCCAGACAACTGGTTACAATTCCTCACCTGTGCTGAAGTGCTGTTGCTCCACCATCACTATGCCCCTAAAGTGATCTGCAGCAGTCACAGAGCATGTTGGTGTTGCAAAGAAAGACAAGCCTGAGTGAGCTTGATAGTCTCACCCTGGTACTGGCAGTAATTTAGCGCTGCACTGAGAATACTTGCACTTAGACCAAGTACTCTGAATACAGAGACAGGGACTTACATGTTGTATTTTGACTTGGGCTGTTCTATGACCAGCATTGTTTGGATCAGGTCAGAGAACATCCTGGAGAACTTCTATAAGATCAGCTGTACTTGCAAGCATGAACATAAGATTCTTCTGCATTTTTCCACTATGGAGGAGTCTGCCAGTAGGGACTAGGTCAATTCTTTGTTGTGTCTGTTCTTATGTGATTCAATTGTTTGCAATTGTAAAGCTGTTACATATACTGGAAACATTCTGGAGCACCTTAAAAATAACCTTATACCAGATCTGAAGTCAAATCTTTTGCATCCAAAGTGGAGATGCAAATCACGTGCCATTGAACATAAAGGACTTTTTATGCACTCTGCATTCCTTGGCCTTCTCACAAAATGGAAGCTGACCTGCAAGGCTGGGGGAGGCTTTAAGGAGGACATGAGGTAGGAAGCAAGCAGGTGGATCCAAGGCACACAGGAAAGGTTCTGAGCAAGCACATTTGAGCAAAAGCTCATAGTGGACTAAGTGTATCTCCAAGAGGAGATTCTAAAGAGCAGCTGAAGCCTTGAAAATATGCCTTGCAGTCTTCACCTTGACATGGGATTTATGTAGGTCCATGCAGTAGAATTGATCTTTTTTGCTTTTCAATTGACACTCCAAGTCCGTGCTTTTATTCCTCGTTCATAAAACACTGGTTCATACAAACACTGTGTTTATAAATTTGTTTCAAGTATTTTGGGATCCTTTACAAGTTATTTAAGTAATGGGTCTGTGTTCTGGTGTATGCATGTGTGGAGCATGTAGCAGCGTGTATTAGTGTCATCTGGTCAGTTCACTCCAAGCCACTGTTTTCAGTTTCTTACAATAGTTGAAATAGACATTGTTTCTGTCTTGAGGCTGCTTTTATTCTTTGTTCATTGAGTTTTGGGGGAATATTAGCTGGTTCAAGAGTAAAATTAACAGAGTGAGGAGGGAAGCAAGGAGAGGAAGAAAGGCAATCTCCGTGTAAAAGCCATATTATCTTTCTTTTCCCGAGCAGCTCTGTGCCTCAGGGATTTGACATAGGAACTTGAAACTTGGCAAGGATCTGGCCTTGAGGTCTGAGAAATGCATTCCATTGTTAAAAAAAAATAAAAGAAAAGAAGAAGCAGAATTATGAGTCATAATATATCACTATCTTTTTGTATCCAAGGTAGAATTTGCAGGATGTTTTATCACCTGCTCTTGATCATGCTTTTATTGCTGTCATGCACATCTGCAGACTGCTTTAAACCACCTATATTTAATGGATTCTCCTTCTCTGTCTATCTAGGTTCTTGTATTGTCATGCATCAGGGTAGTCCTTAACCTGCTGCTGCTCCTTGGGCTTCTGCAAATGCCACTGGCCTAGCAGAAGGTACAATAGCATTGGGAGCTGTAAACCCTGAGACCCAGTCCTACTTTGTAAGGGTAGAGTGCCACTAATGCTCTCATTTGCTGCTGAGAAGTACCATTTTGAGTGGTGACAGCCAAATATTAATGAAAGCAGAAAGCAGCCAATGTGAAATCTGGTTTCCAGTGTGACCAGGGCTCGTACACTGTGGAATCAGTGGAGGAGGGAGAGAGGAGAGCGAGACAATCTGTGCTGGGCTGTGTCACCTCGAAAGCGCGGGGGATCCTGCTCAGCACCAGCGATGACTCGGGAATGAGTTGGGCTGTCTAGCGAGGAGACCATCTGTAGGGCTGCAGCCTGGGTCTTTGGAGGAGCTCACAGTGTCAGGGGACATGAACTCCAGGAAGTCAAAGGAAGGTCTTGTACTTGCAGCACTGGACTAGGGCCTGGGAAAAGGGATGGCTCTAGAAATGTTTCATCTGGAAGAAAAAAAAAGGCAGAATGAAGTTGAAAGGAGCATTTTGTGAAGTCATATGTGTGCCAGATTGTTTCATTTTAAAGAAGGAAATCCAATGATAATAAAACCTTTTGTGTTGGTGTTTTGGAGAAACTTTTTTGATAAACAGTTTTTAAAATTAATAATTTCTCACTGTTCTACTTTTTTTAAAGCCAACGTGAAACATTTGGAGGGTTGAATTAAATGTTTATTCAATGCAGAACACATTAAAATTTGTCTTCATGTCAGTAATTTGTTTCTTTGTCCTTTCTGTTTTGTACGTAACAGCACAGCAATTAAAATAAAATAGAGCTGTAACTATGCAAAGAAAAAAAAATCCCTGACTCTGCTGCCATTTTATTTGGTATGATAAGCATTTACACAAGTCTGATACTTTCAATAATAGTCATGCAGAGATGTCTGACATTAGAAGTACTGAGTGCTCACAGTTGGAATTGGGCACTTCAGAGTCAATAAAATAAAGGTCTGTCTATGTGGGTGTAGTTGCCAGGGTGTCTGTATCACACAGAAAATACCTGTCTGTGACTGAGGGGCAGAAACATGCACCATTCATGCTAAAGGTACCTCTTGGTCAGTGTATCCCTGGTTTTTGAGATGTTTGGTCATTAGCTTTATATGGTCCGATACAGAACCTGGTTCTGGCTTTCTCTATCAAAAGCAGGGGCACAAGTGCCTGTGCTCTCCTCAGAGGTACCTGGAGAATGTGCTGCAGTAGAGAAAGATAACGTCAGTCATTGAGCAGTCACTTCTGGCATGGAATTCTGACATTTACTTTCATGGAACTGTTTGTTACCCATTAAAACCAGCACTGAGAGGAAGTAACTGGGAAAGCCGAGTCACATGTCCTGTGGCAGGCTCCCTTCAGCCTCTGCTGGGCTTTGTGTCAGCTTCCCAGTGCTCCATCACGGGTCTGGCTTTGGCACAGCCTGGAGCTCTGCATGGGCACTACAGCAGCTTTTGGTACTTGCCTCCCTCATTACCAGTCTAATGCTGCAAGGACCCTAAATGAGCCTTATCTTTGTAATACATGAGGACTTGTGCTGAAATCAGTTTGATAAGTTTCACTCCCATGTTGGATTAGTACCAGACCTTATTTTAAGAGGAATCAAATGTAAATATTTCAGGATTAACAGACATGCAGCTTTATTTTGGAGTCATAAGCAGTAAGGCTCTCTGAACTTTGCAGATAAGGAACAAGTGAAGAAAATGGCACTGCAACAAAGTCTTTCACCCTTCTCACTGAGAGTCAGAGATCAGAGTGTATTAGCCGACACTGAGCTCTGCAGAATAGTTTCTGACATAGATACATCTACTCTGAATAAAGGGTAGTAGAAGGAGGCTAAACAAAGGATCGACAACTGCATATTGTCATGGGTTCTAAGAAGGCAGCATTTTCTGTGTGAAGTGGTAGGCAATTTGTAATCTAGGTGGATTTAAAAGTTAGAAGCAGGTTCTGTTGCTTCATCTTCAGAGCTGCTCTCTGCATATCCTTAAAATCGCATTACATGGGGCTGGATTTTTTTGGGCATGGTTTTCCTGCACACTGGATGGAAGTGTCATACAGCAGACAGGGAGCAATGCCTTTTCAGAAAGCATACACCCTGAACACACTGTGAATGTTTTATGTAAACTCATTTATTTTTCTTCCTGTATCAGGTACTCCTGTTTGGGGGAGGGAAGGAGGAAGTGAATAAAAATTTTTTTCTGTAAGCAGGTTCTTTCATGTCTGTCTTTTGTGGTCAACTCTATGTCTTTTCCTTCTCAAACTGTAATCAAATGGGCAGAAGGTTTCTGCTTCCATTTAGAAAATATTTATGTAAGTCTTCATACACATCTGCTAAAGTTGTCTTTAAAGCATTTAAAGACAACTTTAAATGCTGAATTCCACTCTGGAATGAATCGGTCTTAATATAATTTTTAATTAATTGGGATCGCTAACTGTTCATGTTTCTAAAGAGAGTGTCCTGAGAAATTTGCCTGCTGAAAGATAAAATACCAGGTTCTGGACTTACAAAAAGTATGCCTGCACTTGCTGGTTTATGTTCCTAGAAAAACATTTGTTTTGTGGGCTGATTTGTTAGGAATATCAATTCTGTGAAAATCTGAGATGAAATTACAGAAGGGATGCAGTGTAAATAAAGTTTTTCTTCAGATTCCTTTATTAAAAAATGCTGCTTTTGACATAAACGCCTGGATTATTTAATTGCATACCAAATTACACAATATGATGTCAATATTCACAAGGAGGGATAAAAAGAGAAAATCTTTCAGAATATTTTGTCATATATTTGACTTTAGGTATGTAAGGGACAAGCAGAAGCATTTGCTGACGTGATGACCTTCAGAAATCCATGGAACATGAGGGAGGTCTCAGTGGCCTAGAGACAGGCAAGCCCAAGACTGGGCACAAGACTGCCCAATCTTAACCAAGGGAAATGCTTGAGCAGAGGAGAACACATAGTGAGTCTCAGGTCAGTTAGAGGGATCTTCATCCCCAGCCCAATACAGGAAGAACTTAGTAATAACAGTCTGTAAGAACCTCGAGAATTGTAACAAGGGTTACTTACAGTTGGTTCCTAGAAGGGTCGATTTGGCAAAACCTCACTGTTACTTCATTTTTTTGGAGTCATGGTGCAGAGTGTTGCAGATCTTACTGAAGTCAAGCTATGCGGCAAGGTCCCACACATTCCTGTAAGCAGAACAGGAGAGGTATTTTAGAGGAAATGAAGATTGCAAGGATGATGCATAATTGGTTGGATAAACTGCTCAACTGTGAATTTACATAATCCCCTGTTAAATTGAGAGAACATGTCAAGCAGGGTGCTACAGGTGGAATAATCACATTATCTCCAGGATGGAGGGAATGGAGGTTTCTGTAAAGTCTGTAGAGGAAAGAAGGCTGGGAAGGGTTGCAGTCTCACTTTCTTGAGATTTTACTGAATGCTGTTATAGTTCTTCATAGCCTTTAATTAAACAGGGTTTTGACATCACAACATCCTTTAAAAAATACACAGAGTAGTCAGAAGAACAGAGATGCACCTTTCTTTTTCTGAGACCTGTTTGCATCAAAGAAAAGTGTTGCTATCTTGGTAAACAGAGGAGGGACACAATAATCTGCTTATGCACCATAAGCAAAACTGAAGCACAGCAGAGATGTGATACAGATTTAGCTAAAAGCCTGCAGGTGCTGCAACTGCATGTAGACCTGTTGGCTTACAGCACTGTGAATACTACTGGGTGCATGAGGAGACTGGAGAAGAACATTTATTGATTTGTTGAACAGGTTTTCCATTTTATATATCTTACTTCCAGCCTTTCCTTCAGCATGCTTCAATATTGCATGTCAGATCAAATGTTGCTTTTACTTGCACTCCAGGCCATCCCAGAATGGGACCCTTGGCAGGCACCTAAGCTCACTCAGACTGCCCTATGTATAGATCCTGTGTGCTGTGCTAGGGATGAGGTACTGCAGGGTACCAAAATCACTTCACAAAGCACAACTTCAGCCAGCAAAACTAGCTGTTAAGTTGCTTTTTAAAATAGCCATTTCTGGCATTTCTGAAATTTTACTCAAAATCACAGAAACATTAGGTAATACCACCCAGCTCTTGCCCCAGAGCATTGCTCAGTGTTGTCTTGGCAGTTGTCTTCTCTTTTGTCAAGAGCCCTCCAGCCCCACAGAGAAGCAGCACAGTTAATAATGCTCTACCTCTTGTCCCTCGAGACACTGAGACAAATAGATCTGTTTAGCTTTGCTTCATGGTTCTCTCTCTGCAAAGAAAAATGAGGTGGCCTGCAATAGGTACTTTGTACATACATGAAAATAAATATCTTTTGCACTTCTGTGCTCAGTTTTACAGACTGCCGCTATTAACTTGTGGAAGAAGGATATCTTTCTACTCCAGTACCATTAAATAATTGTCATCCTGGAATGATGATTACCCAAGATTTATTGAGCATTTTCAGTGTCCTTAATGCCATGTAACCATATCCTTGGCATAAAAAGCATATCATGTGAGGCTCTTCACTTTGGATGTAGTCACAGATGTAGTGCAGAGGGTGGCTGTTAAAAGCATTCAAGGAGGGTATTTATGAAGCAGTAAGGTGACACACAGTTTCAAAAACAGAGCTTACCGAGCAGTACTGGGTGAACTGGGATGAACACTTCTGTCTTTTGCCTAAAGACAAAATGTGAAGCTAAGGCTTCTGTTTGGGATATCAGTCTTTAATGCTTTTTCTCTCTCTGTTACAGTTTACACAGTCAGTCATGTCTCTGTTAATGCATAGAGGCATGAAAACAGATTCTAGTTAATTGCCAAGTGCTAGCAGTCAATTTGTATTGGTTTGGGATTGATCTTCAGTTGAAGAATGACATTTGGAAAACCAGGAAGAGAGGATAGTTGTCTTTTGTCTGTCAGAATGCCTTAAAAAGACATTGTTTTGCCTGTTCTCAGACATGGAAGAAATATCATGCACATGATTGTGCTTGCATATATAATGCAGTAGAAAAATACTCTAAACCTGCCTTTTCTGAGACACTTCACAGCCTGTGACATGAAAGACATGACAGAGCCAGTGGTGGAGATGCCGTACTGGGCTCAAGTTAGTGATAGGAAGGACGTGAGCTCACAGAACAGTTGAGAGACATTGTCGTAGCTCAGGAAAAGCAATCCAAGGGCAAGACTGACCTCAGCACTGTGCCAAGAAAAAAGCTTTTGAAGCAAGGGAAACTGTCAGGAAGTTACCTGTTTTACACCATTCTGTTGTTTAGGTCTGTCACTGTAACATGAACTGAAACAAATTTCAGCCTGTAATAAGTGGACTGGATTTTGCCGTTCTTATCATAGCTTCAGTTATCTCTTCTTGGAGTGGGTCTGCTGGTTTCAGGGGATGAGCAGTGGCACACTAAACCCCAAAGGACTGAATTACCTTAAACTGTAATATAGAAATTATTATTTAAATTAAACTAATTCCACTGTCTCTTCTTTACTACAGGTGGTGGATGTGGACTTTAAAACAGTGTGTCTCAACATCTCATCCTCAACTATTTTTAATCTGATTGCACTACGAAAGAAAAGCTGCTAATGGGATAAATGTTGAGACTTTACAAGAACTGACTTGAAGTACCGAAAGCCATTATTTTATTATTACTATTATTAATCAAGAAGAGCTTGAAGCTAAGTCTGTATCTGACCAGTCGTTATAATTTTCACAGTAACAGTCATGGCAAGTAAACGAAAATCAACAACACCCTGCATGGTCTTAGCCAATGAGCAGGATCCAGATCTGGAAATGGTGTCAGACTTGGAGGAAGGACCACCTGTGCTCACACCAGCAGATAACCCTACAGCAGAGGGTGTAACAAGTGATGAGGATGTTCATGAGTATGCGGATTCAGACAATAAGAAAAACACAAATAAAGTAGAAGGTGGTTATGAGTGTAAATACTGTACTTTTCAGACTCCAGATCTCAATATGTTTACTTTTCACGTGGATTCAGAACACCCCAACGTAGTATTGAATTCATCCTATGTTTGTTTAGAATGTAATTTCCTTACCAAAAGATACGATGCCCTCTCAGAACATAATTTGAAGCACCACCCTGGAGAGGAGAATTTTAAGTTGACTATGGTGAAACGTAATAACCAGACAATCTTTGAACAGACAGTAAATGATCTCACTTTTGATGGGAGTTTTGTTAGAGAAGAAAATGCTGGACAGGCTGACTCTTCTGAGGTCCCCTCATCAGGGATCTCCATTAGCAAAACTCCTATCATGAAAATGATGAAAAGCAAACCTGAGGCTAAACGTATTGCTGTTTTCCACAATGTTGTTGATGACATTCCTGGTGAAGAAAAGGGAACTGAAAATGAGCCAAACTCTGAAGAAGTAGTAGAAAACCCCCCACCGGCAGTTTCTGAATCCAAACCAAACCATTCAGTTGTGTGCAGTGCAGCAGATGTGGCTGGGGCAGTAGTGACCCCGGCACCAGTGCTTCAGCCTGGGGTGGCACAGGTTATAACAGCTGTTACAGCTCCACAGAACTCAAACCTGATTCCCAAAGTACTAATACCTGTAAATAGCATTCCAGCCTATAACACTGCTTTGGATAACAATCCTCTTTTGCTTAACACCTACAACAAATTCCCGTATCCAACCATGTCAGAAATCACTGTTCTTTCCTCTCAAGCGAAGTACACGGAAGAGCAGATCAAAATATGGTTTTCTGCTCAGCGTCTGAAACACGGGGTGAGTTGGACGCCAGAGGAGGTGGAGGAAGCAAGGAGGAAACAATTTAATGGCACAGTGCATACTGTGCCACAGACAATTACCGTTATCCCAGCACACATTTCAGCCGCTAGCAATGGTTTACCTTCAATTTTGCAGACATGCCAAATAGTTGGTCAGCCAGGACTTGTTCTCACTCAAGTTGCAGGTACAAATACGTTACCAGTAACAGCTCCTATAGCTTTGACTGTAGCAGGGGTCCCAAACCAAACACAGTTACAGAAGAGTCAGATTCACAGTGGTCAGCCTGTTGCAGAAACCAAACAAGCAGCTGCCATTCCAGCCCCTCAGCCTATCAAAAATGAATCCACACTGATGAATCCTGACTCCTTTGGCATCCGAGCAAAAAAAACTAAGGAACAACTGGCAGAATTGAAAGTCAGCTACCTTAAAAACCAGTTTCCTCAAGACTCAGAAATTGTTAGACTTATGAAAATAACAGGCCTCACTAAAGGAGAGATCAAAAAGTGGTTCAGTGATACACGCTACAATCAGAGAAACTCAAAGAATAATCATGGGATTCATCTCAACAGTGATTCATGTGCCACCATTGTTATTGATTCAAGTGATGAAATGAATGAATCTCCAACAGGAGTCACTCCACAGAGCAAGCCATCTTGGGGTACTTTTCCTGATTTTACTCCACAGAAATTCAAAGAGAAGACTTCTGAACAGCTGCAAGTCCTCCAAGCAAGTTTTCTTAATAACCCTGTCCTTACTGAAGAAGAGATGAATAGATTAAGAGCCCAAACAAAACTGACCAGGAGAGAGATTGATGCCTGGTTTACAGAAAAAAGGAAATCAAATGTCTTGAAGGAAGAGGGAGCTGACATGAATGAAAGCAATGCTGGCAGCTCAAAAGAGGAGTCTGGAGAAACATCTGTGGGAGATGGAGCAGCAGGAACAAAATCAGGGTGTTCTACTTCAAGCAAAATCGGCAAAAAGTCACCAGAGCAGTTGCACATGCTCAAAAGTTCCTTTGTCCGTACTCAGTGGCCATCTCCACAAGAATACAACAAGCTGGCAGAAGAAACTGGGCTTCCAAGATCAGAAATTGTGAGCTGGTTTGGAGATACTCGCTATGCCTGGAAAAATGGTGGATTGAAATGGTACTACTATTACCAGAGTGCCAGTGCAAACAGTCTGAATGGCCAAGGCTTTGCAAGGAAGAGAGGGAGAGGAAGACCAAAAGGGAGGGGGAGAGGGAGGCCTCGGGGGAGGCCTCGGGGAAGCAAGAGGTTAAATTGCTGGGACAGAGGTGTATCTGTCATAAAATTTAAAACTGGAACAGCAATCCTGAAGGACTATTATATGAAGCACAAATTCCTTAATGAGCAAGACCTTGATGAACTGGTAGCCAAATCTCACATGGGATATGAGCAAGTCAGAGAATGGTTTGCAGAAAGGCAGAGAAGATTAGAACTTGGAATAGAGCTGTTTGATGAGAATGAGGAAGAAGATGAAATGCTGGATGATCAGGAGGATGAGGAAGAAACAGATGATAGTGATACTTGGGAACCCCCCAGACATGTTAAACGTAAACTTTCAAAAACAGACTGATGTACAATTTGGAATTTGGGGGCCAAAAACCTATGAATTAGGTTTGATGTTATGGTGAAGAGCCAAATGATTTTTCATGGCCTTCAGTTTAGCAAGCAGCTGCTCAGCATCTTCCTTCCACCTAAGAGTACATGGGCAAGATGCTACCTGTGCAGGCAAGAACTGTTTGCTTTGTTGCTACAAGAGATGAACATCCTCAGGCCTGGCCTGGGACAGGGGGTTACAAATCAGATCAAGTTCAGCTCCTCCTTTTCCACACTACGATGGGAACGTTCATGTTCATCATACACGTGACTGCTTCTCAGTATTTAATTGCCTTATGTTGTTTAATTCCAAAAAAACCACAGACACTTTTTATGTTGTTGCTGTAAGTGAACATTGCCTGCTTGTGAAGGAGGAAAACAAAAACATTAGATGTCTTTTTGCAAACATCACTTCATCTGAAAGGTTTCAAGGCTTGAGTTTATTTCTTAAGGAAAGCATTGAAAACAAAAGAGAAGGGGAAAAGTGTGACAAAAGGAACCAATGAACCTAGGGGTGAGGATTGATTGGTTTCAGAAAATAAGGTGATATCTGCACCTTTTGCATATCTTCAGAGTGTTTTGGGTTTACAGAACTTGGACTGAAGTGTTCCTTGTTGATAATTATGAGCTAACTGAATGAGTCTGATGCTAGAAGATGCTTTTTGTTACAGTCAGTGTATCCCACATCAATCTAATTTAAATGCCTGACAGACTTGATGCAGTTAATAGTAACACTCACTTCTACCTTGTGCATTCTTTCCTTTGTTGTAAATGGTAAAAGAAGTATCTATATTTAAAAAAAAAAGAGAGAAATTTCTTGAAATCTGACACTGAGTTTTAACGTTAACAGAAGACAAAAACTGCCTAAAAGTTGTTCAGAGTTGCCTAGGGGTTTGTAAGAATACACAGATACAGAGATGAAAAACATCTTTTGGTACTAGTAAGAAAGGTTTTTAAGTAAATTGCGGCAATGACATGGTGTATAATTCACAAACAAAATGAAGTTATATGACTTTTAGATGCTTAGTAATTACAAACACGTGAGTGTTGAATTGTTCTTCAGTGATAGCCCAGTTGAGTGATTTGTGTGCAGGTTTAACTGTAAAACATCCTGATTGAACTCAGCACTGTGCTGATTGCTCACAGGACTGCTGGGTGAACACACCTATTTCTGGAGGTGGTTTGATCTACCTGAACTGGACTCCAGAAGTAGTTTAATCTGATATAAAACATTCCCATCTTAAATAAGTGTATATAAAATAGAAAAAAAAAAAAAAAAAGCTATTTGGTCTCAATACTGTGAAGTTATAATGCAGTTTGAATTAGCAACTTAAAGCAATGGGCCAAATTCCCACAAATTTAGTTGAGGCAGTTGTTTGGCATTCTAGAGAACTGTTACTCTGAGGAAGAGTAGTTTGTATTTTTGCTACTGCCAGACTGCATTTTTAGGGATAAGTTACTTTATATTTAGATGTCAAAAGATGGCGATGAATTGGTGCTGCTGTCACCAGCACTGTCTGCTTTTACATTGGCGCTAATGGATACTAGCAATCTCCTTTTGCACATCTGACAGCATCTTCTCTGTAGGCTTCTGCATCTGATGACTAATGAGGACAGATTAGTGCAGAGAAAATGAGACCTAATGTCTCCCCATCTCCAAGAACCTATGCTAGGATTTTAGAATTAGTCTTTCTTCTGGACTGTGATAACTCAAGAAAACCAAGGAAGTCCTTTTAGTCATGATTTTGTGAAGCAGAGGAGTCCATGCTGGATCTGGGTTTCATATCTGATTGTGGGTGAAGCCCAGGCTAAAGTAAGAAAGGGAGTAATGTCTGACAAAAAATATTGTTAACTTCCCAGACCTTCCTCTCTGGACTCTTGTAGCTGCCCTTCTACTCACAGATTGAATAAGCTCTCTGGGCTCCAGGAGGATGTTTCATAGGAAAGCCATTTACTGGGTTACCTCTTCTGACTGTTTTAAGATTATTGGGGAGAAAAAGGCAATAGCTTATGGTGTATGTCATGAATTTGATGATGAAACTATTCCCTGGCTTCCAAGTGTCAAGTTGGTGAGACATAAAGTGGCCAGCATTACTAGGGAGGAATAGCCAAGAATCCCTCATTTTAACTTTGGAGTGGGGCAGAAGCAACCCCATGTTGTCAGCATATTTCACAGGAGTGTTTATGACTCTGCATGTGAGGTGGTACAAAGAGATCAAGATCTGGCCTTTTCAGCATGGGGTTGGGAGGGATTCTCATTTGTGTGGTAACAGTGTGGATGGTGGTAATAGTGTGCTGTTGCAGATGCCAGCAGGTACAAGAAAGACTCATGCTAGCTTCAAGCTCTGTTGGGAATACAGGGTCAAAAATCTGTGCTTGCTGAGTAGGAAAGAACAAAGCTAGAAGGAAAAGATGCTATTTTTAAGTTTCCAAAAATATTAAACCAAATCCTTGGGAATATGCCTCTAGCAAGCAAAATCTGGAGTTGCCTTAATCCTTGAAGTTGACCCAGAATTAATTTTCTTTAAAAAAAACCCAAAACAACCAAGCAGCTTGTCCAAATAAATATCTCCATTTTTGTTAACAGAGCCTTATTTAGGTTAGCTAGGAATTCTGTCTTTAAAAAATGGGGGAAAATACAAAGATCGAAGTTAATTATGTGATTGAACTGGGATATTTTCCACTTTGGCAGTGTTCTATTAAATAACACTCAGCTACAAAGGTAGGCCTTAGCACATCTTGTCTGAAAAACACAGGAAGAGGAAATACATTGTTTATCAGACTAAATATAGTTGGATTGGAGGTCTTCTTTCAGTAGAATGGTCAGAGACAGTGACTGATGCATACTGGGCCAGATTTTCGGTTGTTGTAAATATTAGAGTTACATGTATTCCACTGGTTATACCAGTATTTACGGCCCAATTAGAAAATTATCTCTTTGCAGGATATAAAATTTAAACTAAACCATGTGCTAATGAGAGATCAGCTAATGAGAGATGCGGAGTCTACACATAGCATGTTGGGCTACGTGCACATTTTAAGCCCTTCAGTTGTGCCAAGGATGAGGAAAATCTGGGTAGGTTCAGCCTGAAGACAGAAGTTGTATGCATTCATTATTGCCCATAGTCTGACAGTTACTTCTGTTTGAAGAGTCCATTAATTACCAGTGTGTTTCATGTTTACAGCATATGTACATTTGCACTGTGTACTGGCAGAGAGGCAAATTCCCTCCAGAGGCTTCCTGTGTCAGGACTGACAGGGGAAGCATTGGAAAGTGCTATGGTCAGTTGTACCTCTGATTTGTGGTCATGGCTGGTGGGAACTCAAAGCTGCTGGTAACACTGGTTTAGCCCAGATTCATCTCAGCCACCCTTAGGCTGCTGTGGGCACTGCACAGTCACTGAGAAAAACAGAGATGGCCTGGTGAGTGAAAGGATGTGGCACCTTCTCATTCTACCAGTCACATCCAGGAAACTCCCTGAACTTAAGCACATCAGCAAGTGTCTTAATTTATTATGATTCCAAGCACCTCTGTGCTTATCAGCAGTGCACCCCTGCAAGCCTGGGTCCCTCTTACAACTTATGCACACTTCCAAGGTGTTTTGGAAGCCATTTGGACTGAGTTATGCTGGCAGTGGGAAAGGAAGGGGAAAGAAAATACATCTGCCCAGGAGTGAATGTCCACGTGACTGTTGATTTTCCTGCATGGGAAGGACTGTGTCTAGATGAACCTGTGGTATGTTTTCTGCATTTCTGTGGAGCTTCACCGCTTAGGTTTGAGCTCATTATGGGCCAGGCTTCAGTGATTGTCACTGACACTGAGACAAAGAAACTGATCATGCTTAGATCTTACCTCTGGGTGGCTGGTTTCTCAGTCTTCGTTGGGACCACTACATCAGAATTCAGTTGTGAATATCAGTTCCTTTAGAGCTAAGCTAGTGCATTTCTCTTCATCTACTGTTTCTGCCAGGACTACCTGCTCTCATGATGCCAGTTGTGCTGTCTCTGGAATTCAGCTAAATAGAAAATGCAGATAATCCTGACAGGGAAAAGAGCTAAAAGACAGGAAACAATGTTACAACCAGGGACAACATCCACCATCACAGTATTGTCCTGCTTCACAGCACGTTTCGCCCTCGCTTCTGAGTGCAGTGAGAGAGCACAGTTCCATCTTAAACAGTGCTGTCTTCCCAGTATCACCTCTCAGTGACCCCAAAGTTAGTGTTGGAAAAAAGAAAGTCAGGCCTATTTTCCCCTGGAGGTTTGAATGAACTAACAGTGCTGGCTTGTAAGAAGTGAAGGGAAAGCAGAAGGGAAAACACAGAAGTTTGAAGGCTCTGACTTTTGCTTGCCCTGCAGAATTTACTCTTCTAGAAGTTGATAGCAAAATGAGTTTAACTCCTTCTGTTCTGACAGAAGGAGTAAATTATTACAGTCACTCCTTTTTAGCACACAGAAATCTCTTTGTCTGAAAGCAAAGAAGAGGAAAGATACCTACTACCTGATTATTAGAATTTAATGTATTATCTCTAATACACTGTAGTAAGTGAGGCCATGCCCTTTTTAACCTTGTCTGTTACCATGTTGAAAACATTACATTATGAACTGTAATTCATAATTCAGAGTTACTGACTGTAGCTTTGATTATTGGAAAACTCATGCATTGTCCACACATGACATGAAATAATTTTCTAATGGATTATTTGCTCACCTTGAACAAAAGCAGATTTTCTTTTTCTCTCCAAGAAATGCTTGAGGCAGGCAAATTCACTCCCTTCCCCTCTACAGAGCAAAGAAAGGATTTCTGGATCCCGTACAAAGTGAGTCACGGCTGTACATGGTCCCCATAGGCCAGAAAGCCCAAAGATGCAGACATTCTCCTCCTCCGTTTTTCTCTGAAATGAAAGCACAGCAGTAACTCTGACAGCTGATCTCTGGCTGCTGAGTAACCAGGCTGTGGTTTAAGGTGGGGAGTGTTTTCCCTTTTGCACTTAGTGGAGTACTGTGTATTCAGGCTGGATGTCAGTATTTGCTTCTGTAAATATGGTAGTACCGATTTGCGTCCTCCACCTGAGTCCAATACCTGTCTATATTCATATCTCCCAAGGAGAGAAGATAATCTTTAAGCTTCTGGAGTGTTAAATATCCCTGCCCTAACCTGAAGGCACAAAAGTAGAGTGCAATTAAATATAGCTATTTTCTTTAATTTATTTTTTGCTTTGAAAACAATTTTGCTTGCATTCAGTAGTAATAGAGAGATAGTATCAGTGACCAGAGAACAGTAGAACTTTTAAGAATTGTTTATAATACCTGGAATGATGGTGTAAATTAAAGATGGAAAGGGCTAGTGGAGGATTCAGTCCCTTACACTGAACAGTGCTAGGTTATGTCAGTATTCTCCATCCAGTTTGTGATATCCTAGGATAAGTAGATTTACCAAGAAGCATGACACAAACTTATCAGGTCAAGTTACTTGAGGTTTGCTGATTCTGAAGGAAAATACTTTGAAATAAGAATTTCAACAGAAAGTGAAAAATCCCCTTAATGGCTACTAACACACAATAACTTGAATTTCTGCATTTTTTCCCCACTTCTAAAAAGGGATATTTTGAAGCACAGGTGGGTTATAGCCAGTATTTCCAAGTTTAATGGAGTTCTTGGGGATTTTTCTCTTTCTGT
This sequence comes from Pyrgilauda ruficollis, assembly GCF_017590135.1. Lineage (NCBI taxonomy): Eukaryota > Metazoa > Chordata > Aves > Passeriformes > Passeridae > Pyrgilauda > Pyrgilauda ruficollis. Next base: position 17,902,256 of record NW_024523822.1, on the reverse strand, counting down.
GGTGAAGAGCATCTGCACCTTTTCAGTGAACAGTCATTGCAAAACCAACTCACAGAACATTATAAAATGTAGAGGGATAACTGAGCATTCTGTAGCACTTTCCATTAATTAAGGTGGGATTTGTCTGATGCATGTTGATGTCTGCACTGGGGCAAGACACTGTAGGTAGTCAGCACAGCAAGGAATGCAAACGTGCTCGTCCTGCATGCCTGGAGTCGCTCACAGGAACTGCACCCCAGCTCCACTGATCTACCCTGACTTGCAGGCGGCTGCTGACACTGCAGACATTTGACATTACAGAGAGAGATCTTCTGGCTGGATTGTAGCACTGATCTTTGTGTTGTGCTTAGCAGTGGTACTGACCTCTGCTTCCAACTTGATGCTTGTTGGTAAATGAGGCCTTTTTTTTTTTTTCTTCTTTTATTTAGAGCAGGTAGCACTACAGTGGTGGATAAAGTAACTGATCCTTGGTTATAATACTGTGGCATAAAAATGCTTTGGGTTTTCTCAAGTATTTTAAAGTTACTGTGTGAACATTGGACTGTGCATAACCTAGAATGTGTTAGGACACATAGTATTTGTGTCCCAGTTGATGAAAGTATTTCCTTATGCTTATTCAATACTAGATACCTGTCATGAAACTGTCCATAAAGAATCTGCTAGAATGACAGAAGAGTCAAGTCCTCATCTGTGCTATGAAATGATCAACCACAAGAGCTCTGCTGTGATTTCAGAATCTTCCCCCCCATCTTCCAGTTTCAGCTTACAAAAGTATTTCCAACCCTGAATAGTTGGCTATCTGCATGTATGCTTACAGTCTGTACAGAAATGCACTAAAATGAGTTGCCCTACCTGGGAAGGCTTTATATTGTATAGAAAATGTGGCACTAGGTACTGCTCTTCATGTGCACAGGAGAGTTAACAGGTGTCAGTCTCGTTTACAGAAATGATGGCGCTTTGCAATTTTCTATAATATATTGCAATATATTTAAATGTCCTGTTTGACATGTGAAATGAAATTAAGTTAATGCATTGTTATGTATTTGAAGTATGAGGAAGATGATTCACTAACGACCAGCAAGGTTTTTAGAAAGGTGTCCAGTATGTAGCTGTCTGTGTGATCTGTCTGGTGTACGTGATATTAAAGGAAGCAACAATACTGTCACTGTTTAGAATGAAGAGTTTCTTTTGAATGATGCAATAGCTTACAATGTCTTTCCTTTGTAGCTGCCCAGTGTGGTGAAGGGGAAGCAATTCTTGAAAAATTTCAAGATAACTGGTTAACTGTGAATGGGCCTAATCTTTCGTGAAACCAAGAAAATTTTTGGACACACACAGGACTTGAATACTCAAAAGGATTGGAACTTAGTGTTGTGCCAAAGTTAAACTACTGCAGTTGGCAGTTCTGCACTGTAAATAGAAGACTGATTAAAAGACAGCTTGTAAAAAAAAATATCAAATTTTAATACAGTACGTTTTTATTCTGATACATGATGGAAACATTCTGTTTTAAACCTTTTTTGAAGAGGCTTCAGTGACCACTAGATTTTGTCCTCTTATATTTTGTTTGGCCTAATACTATATGTTTTAGTAAGATGGGCTTTATTGCCTGTGTTCTTTGATATGTGATTAAGCTTATAGCTTTGAGTGACCAAACATTTTACAGAGTAAAAGTTCTTAGAAACAGTATAATGTAACTGATATTTCTGTGTCTTATTTATCAGGCTCTGCACAAACTTGGAAAGTTGTGCTGGACTTGTACAACTCGTATATGGGAACGCAGCATACTTCTGGATATTACAAACCTAAGCCTTTGTGGCTGTATGGATCTTGTCTTTGGATTTATTTTTGTTATTTTTTTGAGGCAAAGAAACGAATGGATGCTGCTGTAAAATATTTGTAATATTGCCATTATTTCTTTCTGTAGCAATTACTGCTTTTGCTTCAACAGATAAAGAAAATAAATCAGAGATAGAAAAATCCTAAAAACGCTGGTAGAAGAAAGGATCATGTGAGAACTTCTGAAAATAAACTTTGTACCAAAAATTTGAAAACAGAAATAATGGAATAAATGTCTCCTTACTGAGTGTTTGTGGTCTAAGAGGTGGTGTGGAAACCAAGAGTCGTGTCTGTATGAAAATGTCACAAACCAGACCTGAAATACCATTTTCCCTGTTACACAAAACGGAATTTCATCAATTCCTCAGATGCACTGCATTTGGAGAACTGCCTTGGCTGACCAGCCAGTGTGAGGTCAGCCTCACGTGTGAGTCAGTACAGCTGCTCGTTGCTGAGCTGTTCTGCCGTGTCAGCTGCTCAGGGACGTTCACGCGATTTTTCTCATTCGGGCAGATGCTTTTTATTATGGCATTTAAATATTCAGGGTGAGAAGAGTAGGGGTGAGTAGGAACCGTCTCCTTACTGAAGTCCCTGTCAGTTGGACAGGCTGCTGTAACATGTGTCTTTTCCTGAGACAAGAAGGGTCTGAGGAAAGAGCTGCTGTTGAGCTCTGTCCTTCTCCCGGGAGCCCGAGGTGCCGTCACTCCCAGCCGCTCCCTGCCGGAGGCAGTGCCACTGTCTGGTGTGACACCCGTCTATTCCAGCTGTTGAGCTGCAACTGGAGGAACTCGAGCCTGGGATTTTCCTGCAGGACCTGGCATTGTACTTACACATGTACCCCCAGGAAAAAAAAAAAAAAAAAAAAAAAAAAAGTTTAAAGCAAGAAAGTTGTTCCTGTGCTGTAGTTAATGTTAGTCTGAAAAATGACATCTCCAGCTGAAAAGCACAGGACCAGAGATGAGCATGAGTTGTCACCAGAGCTTGGTGTTTGGCCAAATAGTTTTACTTGGTTGGGTAAACATAATGCTTTTTCAAGAATCCATCAGCTAAAGAGGGAGTTAGAAGAAGCACCAGATTAAGCATGCAGTAACCTTTGTCTAAAGGTATCTTTTTTGTTTACAGTGTTATCAGCAATTCCAAAATGCTGCAATTCAGTAGATACTTTCACAAGAGATCAGCTGGCCTTGTGAGTTGTCTCCCCTTTCCAAGCCCCTTCCCAGCATCTTTCAGCTTACATTTGTTTTCACAACATACTATCAACTACTACTTTTGCAAATTTAAAATACCAAGCCACTTTGTGTACTGCCTTTTTTCTTTTGTATGCCAGAAAGTCCCCTCTATAAATTGTTCCCTGTGGGCTTAGTGTCGCTTTGAAATACTGCTGGTGGAGGTCCCTAGTCTCAGATAGATGGTGGTTTCTAACATTTTTGGTGGTTAAATGACTTGTTGCACTTCAAATACTCTAAAATGAAATATTTGAATATATGTTTCTACTGCTATTATTGGAACTATTAGCATTGTGACTAATTTCTCCCCCCTGTGTGTTTCTTTACAGGTTCAGTGCTGAGCTGATCTTCATTACCTTAAAGTATTTAGTAGAAGAAAGAAAAGATGGAAAAAGGGAATGAAAATGTGTGTCACACCTAGTTGATTTGTCTCTTTGGGTGAAAATAAAGGTCAGTGTTGGCAGTAATTCTCCGCTTAGTGATCTTCAGTTTTCCTAAATGAGAGCCAAAGAGGAAAAGTCATAACTTCAGCAAAGCCTGTCCTAAGGGACTAACAAGGAAGAGAGCGCACAGAATAGCCTGTAATAATGACATGTTCTGAACCAGAGATGGTACAAATAGTATTGCAATTGTAACTGCCCTCAGTTCTGGAGTTTCCAGCAGCTGGCCAGAGCCTCCAGATGAAGTCCAGCTGCAAGAATTTCTGTGCAATTTCTGGGAACCCACAGCATGCAGAACTGGAGCCCCACAGATGTGCTGTTATGGAAGGGGTTCATCATTTTTCCTGGAGATACCACAAAGTGAAAATCTGCATCATTGATGTATGTTTTAAGTTTTCTTTGCTCTAAATGCATTTCACATGCAATTTTTTGGGGGAGGGAAACAACTGTGGGCAAAGTCCATCTTGGATTTCTGCATTTTGTTTGCATGTGTTCATTGAGCAGTGCTTTCCCTCTGCTGTGACTCACTTTCTTCAGGCACTGCTACTTGTATAAGGCAATAAGAAGACATAGAAGCTAAATTTAATAGCAGTTTCCACTAGTCCTCTCCAGCAGTGCAAAAGCTGTATGGGAAATGAGGCACTGCAGAACCAACAGTTTGGTTGTTTCCCATATGGAAAAACAGAGCAAGGCCTGAAAAAACTTGTGAGTTGTGAGGGCCACTTAAGGGCAGGCCTGAAGCCCTGGGTGTATTTCTTCAGTATACCTTATTTTTTTTCTAATTCTTTTGATTTGTTTCTCTTTGTTCTTGCTAGACAGCAATATTGTAGTAAGTCAGCTCAGTTTATTTAGTGTTGTTACAAAAAAGGTCTTAAATGGTGTCCTAGAGGAGTTGCCACCAGTGTTGCTTGGTCCTGCCCAGTCCTGAAAACTGCAGTAGGAAAGTTTTAACCTAGAGAAGTAACAAATCCACTGTGGTCTCTGTGGCCTGGTTTCATCATAAGTAGCAATTAAGCAACAAGCATAACAGTGGCCAGGGCAAGTTAATGAGTTCTCAGAAAAACTGATAAAACTGAAAAAAGGGTGTAGAAGGAGGCACATGAACCTCACCATGCCCAGCCTGGGACTCTGCTGGCTGTTTTTCCAGTTACAGCAGTAGACTGGCAATACCACCCTTTGCCATGACTTTTGTATTCACAGACCATCAAGGTACAACCTCAGTGCTTGTACTGCATGGCTGAGTGGAGCAGTTCAGACACAAGATCACATCACTACTGGAAATGTGTGAGCTTGCCTGGGAAGTTCACTGCTTTAGGATTCTTTCTAGCACTTGATCACTTTCTTCCTTCTGTCTTTCCAGAAAGCTTTTTGGCTCTTTACTTTTCAACAGCCTTCTGGTCAAACCCAAGGGCGTACTCATTCTGCTCATCATTTATCCTGCTAGACAGAAAATAATTGCAAAACCCATTAATAGCTGAACACATCTGTGTGCAGTGCACTCTTTTGGCAATAACAACTTTATTGGGTTTTGTGAGAACTGAGGGAGAGGGATTATGGCCTAGTTAATATGTCTTGCCAGGGGCTTGAAAGGTTGCACTGTCTTAAGGTAGAGCAGGCAAATGAACCCTCTTTTGGGGGATGCATCTTCTCCTGTCTGTCCTAAGAACGCCTAAGAAGCTTTTGACTTCTATTGACAATGAACAGTTCACTCTCTTTGATTTCCACAATGCACCGCTCACCTCCCCACTCAATTTTTGTTGTGTTGAAGTAGAACTAGAACTAGCTGTCATCATTGTAAGTTATGCTAGAGTTCATCTGAGCTCATCAGAGCTTTTTTTGTTTGCAGTTCGTAGTAGTGATAACCTCTGTCTGCCCCAAACCATGAAATGTTATTTGTATTACCCTCCCAGTAGTCATGGACAGTATCCCCTTATGTGTGACATCATGCAAAGAAGATGAAAGATAGCTTCTGCTGTAAAGATCTTTTAATCTAAATAAAAGGTAAGAGAAAAGGATACAGTGAGACAAATGTCAGCAAATAAAGAGCTGCTCTTCTCCTTTCATGAGTGTGTTTAGAGAAGAGCATATATTAGGACTATCCAATAAGAAAAGTAATCTTCCCTCAAGGTGTGAATATTTCACAATGTCTGGAAGAATCCACTTAATTCAGGAGCTACCCCATCCTTTGAGGAATGCTGCCTGTGGGTCTTGGCCTCTTCATTACAGGCAGCTCTTTTGCTTTGAGGAGAAAACTACTCTCTCTTCTGCTTTTTTCTAAAGGCAGCTTCTTTCCAGTATATTTTAAAAGGCCATGTGAGCTGCATTATTCCTGGTCAGTGTGTGTGGGTAGTGCCTACCAGATGGGGTCCTAGTTGCTGACTGAGGTTTCTTGTTTCTGCTGTGTGTGCTCGATGGTCTCTGAAGCCTTTGTGGTGTGTCTGTGCTGGCGTAAGACCCACATGGCTAGGACCCATGGAGACTATCACAATACAAATAACAACATCAGTAATTACAGAAACACTGGAGGAGGATTCTTCTGAATTAATTTTGCCTCAGAGTAGACAAGGAAATGTGGAGAACAAGGGCATTAGACAAACTCTGTCTTCCTTGCTTCGCTTTTCCTGGCCAGAAGATCCAGGCAATAGACAGCATGGAAAAACCCTGCCTGTTGCTGGAGTTGTGTTCACAGCCTGGGCTGTCTCTGGGCACCCTGACTGCAGATGAAGCACACTGGCCTGCCCAGTGTGCCCCCACTCACCCAGGGTGAAGCTGGGTCACAGCCCCTCAGCACTGGCACGCTGTGTGAGCAGCCACAATGGCTTTGCTGATGCACAGAACTCGCCTGGAGGCCACAGCTTACTAGAGCCCACTTTCATTGATGCAGTGTTCATGTGCCGAGCTGGTGGCCTGCAGTGGAGTGAGACCTTGGCTGCCTTCAGGGAGAGATTCATCTATAGCTTCTTTTTATCCTGAAGCTGCCTACACAGAGCAACTGCAGCAGCACAGGCTCTTGTAGGGCTCATATATCTGAGCTCCCTCAAACAGCATCCAGGGATGATGTTTTCTCCTCTGTGAAGCCAGGGCTAACAGCATCAAGGCAAATCATGCCATGCAAACTCGGGCAAACAGCTTTACTTAAGTATGGTGAGAATTTGTCTTCTGGCAGCTACATGGATGGCTTGGAACGTGGGGGAGAAATTGAGCAAACCTCTGGTGCTGACAAGGCAGAGGGATGTCTTAAAGTTGCATTTTTTCATTTCTGTAACTAATATATTAGGAGCTTTTTAAATGTCTTGAGGGGAGGCAGGGGCAAGGAAGAGCCAGGGAAAGAAGAAATGAAGAAGAGAGGCAATTCTTTGCCCATGACTTACTGAAACCACAAGTCAGCTGCTAGGCCCCCTGTGTGGCACTGGGAATCGTGGCTCTCCTATCACTGATTTACCAGACAAAGGCATTCTCTGCATTGCAACACAGAGCCTTTTGTAGACCACGTTGGTATCCTCAGAAGAAACGATGGTCAAAACCCCCAGCCCTGGAGGACTCTGCAATCCAAGCTGGCAGCCAAGCAGCTGCTGTGGGATTTGCCCCTGGGAATGCCTTGCTTTTTGTATTTTCCTTTGAGCTGTGGCCATTTCACTTTGATTACTCATGTTCTTTTTTTTTTGGATTTTCTTCTTTTTGATTTGTGCTTATTTGTCTTTCTGGATTTTTGTGCCTTGTTCATCAGACCGGTGTGTTGCAGCACGACCTGCAGTCCTGGAGCAGGGGGAAAGGGAACATGTGTGTCCAGTGTATTTGAGGAGCACTACAGGTGCTGAAACTGTTCAGACACTTGTGCCAACCTCCCCAGTCTGACCCCCACGTGCTTTGCCTGCCTCTCTGCAGGCAGGAGGAAGCCAGATGGTTTTGATGTGCATATACAAGTGACTGTCCTCACCTACCTTGATACTTTTAACAGAAAGACTGAAGCATGTCAAGTAAACTCCTGATTCTCTCAAGACTTAATTGCTGAACAGTTTTCTCTGTGCTGGAGGGCTTGTTTGCCAAACAGCAAGTTTACAAGCAAAATAAACATTAATCTGCTTTTATTTTTCTGATCAAATCCAACTACCAAAGTTGAGTTTCTACCCTGACATTTATGCCAGGTCATTCTACATCCAGTCACAGCTCTGCTGGTATGGTAGAGTATTTTAAGAACATAAAAAGAAAAAAACCCTAACAAAAGCAAAACACGTTTTACATGCATTCTAGTAGGAAACCTTTAAAATCATCTATATAAGCACTGCTTTGACCTCAAAAGGTGTTTTGGTATAGACAAATTCACTGGCACATTTTGCAGGCTAAGGAAGTACTTTTCAGCTCACCTTCTCCAAACCTGAGTGGTGATTAGATGGGACAAAATGGACCTTCCTGCATGGACGGACTGGAGAGAGGAAACAGCCCAGCACAGCAGCCCCCCAGAACACAGCGCACTGTGCACAGCAGCACCACAGCAGGGCAGGCAGCCGGGGCATGTACAGCTCTCAGAGAGCAGCCGGTGCCTGAGTCTCGGCATCCCGAAGGAGGTCTGGGATCAGGGTTCGCCTTGCTGTGTCCCCGATTTCCATAGCACAGTGTAAGGTCTTCTGGGAAAGCCTGTCGTGGAAAGCCTGAAATTTCACAGAATCACACAATTTTTAAGGTTGGAAGAGACCTCTGGAGGTCATCCAGTCCAACGCCCTGCCAAGGCAGGGTCACCTAGAGCAGGTTCACATCTTCTGCTTCGAGACAGAAGTGAAACTAAATGGAAAAGTTACCAAAACACATTCCCACTCACCCTATGCACGGCCACCAGGACGAGATGCTAAGAGAGCACCTCCACAACCACGCAGTTAATTTACCAAGGCGCGGGACTGTAATCCAGCTCGTTACTGGAAGCACTTCCTTCCCTTTCGCCGAGCGGTGACCGAGCTCCTCCCCCTGCGCGGAGCGGGGCCGGCGGCGGCGATGGAGCCGGAGCTGGGCCCGGAGTTCGAGGACTCCCTGTTCGCGCCGAGCCGGGAGCGGCGGGAGGGCGGCGGGGACGGGGCTCCGTGCGGAGCCAGGCACTGCGAGCCCCGCGTGAGGAGTCGGGGCGGCGGGAGGGCGGGCCATGACTGCTCTGTGTGTGTGCTCTGTGTGCCCGGAGCGCTTCCGCGGCCCGTGACGGCTCTGTGTGTGCCGGCTCACCCCCTGCCAAGGCAGGGTCACCTAGAGCAGGTTCACATCTTCTGCTTCGAGACAGAAGTGAAACTAAATGGAAAAGTTACCAAAACACATTCCCACTCACCCTATGCACGGCCACCAGGACGAGATGCTAAGAGAGCACCTCCACAACCACGCAGTTAATTTACCAAGGCGCGGGACTGTAATCCAGCTCGTTACTGGAAGCACTTCCTTCCCTTTCGCCGAGCGGTGACCGAGCTCCTCCCCCTGCGCGGAGCGGGGCCGGCGGCGGCGATGGAGCCGGAGCTGGGCCCGGAGTTCGAGGACTCCCTGTTCGCGCCGAGCCGGGAGCGGCGGGAGGGCGGCGGGGACGGGGCTCCGTGCGGAGCCAGGCACTGCGAGCCCCGCGTGAGGAGTCGGGGCGGCGGGAGGGCGGGCCATGACTGCTCTGTGTGTGTGCTCTGTGTGCCCGGAGCGCTTCCGCGGCCCGTGACGGCTCTGTGTGTGCCGGCTCTGTGTGTGCCCGCAGTGGTTCCGTGGCCCGCCATGGTCTGTGTGTGCTCTGTGTGCCCGCAGTGGTTCCACAGCGCGGCCCGTGACGGCTCTGTGTGTGCTCTGTGTGCTCTGTGTGCCCGCAGTGGTTCCACAGCGCGGCTGACGCGGGGGAAGGCGCCGGCGGGATCACGAGCAGCAAGTTCCGGGCGGACTGGGCGTTCCGGCAGCGGGACTTCGAGGTATTTCCAGGACGCTCGCAGGTGCCGGGGAGGTTGTGGGGACACAGAGTGGGGCGCTCCTGCGGTCCCCAATGTACAGCGCCAGGGTGAAGGTGCATTAAGTACCGCGGCCTGCGGGTCTGGCGGCCGTGCCGGAGTTAATCCCGCTCCTGGTTCGTGCTGAACGGGCAGGGCCGGGGAGCCGATCTGCGTTCTGCCACGACCCATCCGGGAGTCAGCCTGCAGCGAACCGGGCAGGAACGCGGCGCTGCCCCGGAACTGATCCCAGGCAGGCGGGAGCGTGGCAGCAGCTCCGCCGCGGGGCAGAGCGGGTGTCTGAGGGTGTCTGAGGGTGCCTGAGGCCGGGGAAGCCGTGGTCGGAGTCAGGCGTGTGGGTGCCTCAGCGCCCGGCGATAATGCCGTGTCGCACGCAGGCTGTAAGATCGCTGGCTGCGGCTCACCTTTCTCAGCGCTGTCAGAGGAAAGCTGCAGTGCCCTCAGGCTCCTGCGGAGCCTTGTGCATGCCTTGTGCCGGGTCCCTGCCGGCTCCGCTCGCCCCGGCTGTACCTTTGCCCGTGTCTGTCCCTGTCCGCAGTGCTCCCAGAGCGCTCCTCTCTGTGTGTGCGTCCTGAGCCGCTTTCCTCATCAGCGATGCTCTCCTGCCTTCTGCAGTGCTAGTTGCAGGATCTGGTCTTTCGTTACCTTGTTTCCTTGTTGAAATCAGCATCTTCAGGCCTTGTTTCAGGTGTTGCTTCTTCCTGCAGCCTATGGTTTGCATTACAGGCTCTCTGATTTCAAAGCCCTCCAGCTGACTTCTGACTCTACTCCTTTGGCCTCGCCCACTGGATTTGTAGATCTTTTTGTACCTCGGTTGGCACTGATCCTAATGTTATTTCAGCACTATTGCAGTCCTGTGTATACCTGACAGATATTTTCTAGTCTCAGCTGAGATGCCCTAAAAGGATTCATAAAAGGGTGCTGATGGCAGAGCTGCCTCAGGCTGTGGTCAGACTAGCTGCTAAACAGAACAGACCATTGCTTCCTAACTCTTCTATTGCAGTGACTTCTATTGAAGTAACTCTTCTATTTCATGTTAGAAATGTTTTCAGTTTTATTGCTAACCTAAATCACTGCTGGAACAAGAACCAGAGCTTGATTGCACATAAAATTACTAATTTGGAAGCACTGATCTCAGAAAGGGGGCTGGAAATACATAAATAGGGATAGTGATCTCTTGTCTCATCATCAGTTTTTTACTTCAGGATAGGCCACTTGATAGGAGATGTCAAGGACAGCAGGGATCTGAGCTGTGCCCGTTTTTAGGATATAGATGACTGTAGAATCTGCTTGGGATTCATAATGCCTGAACCTTACCAGGTTATATCCTTTGTCACATAACAAGGCAAACAGGGCTGTCCTCAGCCCTGTGATCCATTTTCACCAGTGGCTGCTGCATGCACTGGGCAGGGGGGAGCTCCCTCTTTTGCTTAAGAATGAATGTGAGCTCAGCATCAGGAAAGAAAAATATTTCAGCCGTTTTGCTAGGAAGTATTTAGGGTATTTAGAAGCGCTTTCTGTTAGAACCATTAAAGTTTGCAAGGAATAATTAAATACTCATTTTGAGAGATGGGAGAATGAGTGCTGCTCTTTAGTCTTCTCTCTAAGCACTTACACAAAGGGAGAGAAATCAAGATTCCAGACTTAGCTTCACTGAATACTTAATTTAATGTATTTAAATGTTAATTGGAGTCCTGGTGAGTGCCCTGAGCATTAAGCTGCAGAAGTATTGCTCATTCTTGCCTTTTTCCTTAGCCCAATTAATATTTATTTCAAGTACATTAAAACCAGCCTACAGGAACAATGGAGATTCGCCTTCCTTGTGGTATTCTCTGACTTACTGGTTATTTGAGGTGAGGTACTTGCAGGTTCAAACCTTCCCATGGAGATTGTCATAGTTTTGAAAGAAGGTCCCACAGATTTAGGAGGAGCTCACAGACCACTGGGCTGGGGGGAAAGATGTCGTGTGTCCCTTATTACCCAGGTCAGTAGATGATCCCTTCTGGATCAAGCGTGGTGGGAGAGAGGTGGACAGATGTGTGGTGAATCCTGTTTGTGCCTAAGCACGAGCTGGGATTGAGGCTGCTCATCACCGTCCAGGCTTGGCTGTCTGCTACTGGGCCTGGTCTCTTGCTCACACAGGTGGTAGCTGAGTCTGGAGAAATGCAAATGTGGACTTCAGGTTCTGAATTCCCTTTGTGACTGTAGTCCTAAAGGAAATGTGCTGTCAGGCTTGCTTTTAAATGCAAATCTCTCCCTGTTTTGTTGGCTTTTCTTCCTGTCACACTCCTAGAAAGCCCTGTGTGAATACTCAGACTGCCTGCTGCTCTTACCTGCCAGCAACATTGCAATGAGGCGTGATGTCCAGGAGGGCCAGGCTCGGTGTTTATCTCGCCTGGGAAGGCACAAGGAGGCTCTGGATATTGCAGAAAAAATGGTAAATAGTGCAGTCTTTCTTTTAGGCTTTGAACATAAAAACATTGCCAGTAGTTCTTTTATACGGACCATTTTTTGGAAAAATAATTTTCATGTGTATAATCCTTCAGGATGTTCAGTGCTCAGAGTATTTGGTAAACAGAGGGTAACTGTCACTGCAGATATAATCACTCTTTAGAAACTGGAACACCCTGTACCACAATGAGCTCCCTGTGCAGGGAAACTGGTAGTCCTGGAAGGGACTAAATATCATGCTCTGCCAGGCAGAATTAATGCAATGTAATAGGAATTATAAAAAAGGGAATAAATGAGTGCTTAAATCTTTCCACCATACAAGTGACAGTTCAAAACTCCGTTTTATTTCCTTATACTTGCTGCCAAACTGCCACCAAGAAGAGTATCTAACCACAAATTGAGTTTTTCCCATAAAGGAAAAATTCCAGAGGCTCTGAAGTCTGCTAGAATATTATTGATGATTTTTGTTTTGTATAAAAGGTATTTATGCTGCAAAGAAAGGCAGCTGTAGAACACTCTGAAGGGACATAAACAAATGACAGCATTTAGGACCTGCTTGCCTCTCAGACTGGGACAAGGCACCTAGAGGGAATGCTGTCAGCTTGATTGTGCAAGATCTGTATCCCACTGTATCATTTTAAATTAAAAGCACCATTTTGTACAGTTTAAAAATTACCTTGTGATATTTGTATGTCATTATTTAGGGAGACATTTTCTTAGGCTCTAAGCATAATTCTGTTCTACTCCTGTTTTTAACCTGTTATCTTTTGTTTCTAGAGAAACAGCGCCACTAACACAGATCACTTAACGACGGTTCTCAACCTGCAGTTTTCCATTTACCAGGGTCTGGAAAATGTAGAAAAAAAGATGATGTGTCTGCAGCAACTGATCTGCTTACATCCTTTCAATCCCTGGTTCTGGAAGTTACTTGCTGAAGTTTATATGAGCCTTCTACAGAATTTGTCTCCATTGGTTATTCCAGAAGCAAATCTAAATCAGTCTGAAGAGCTTTGTGTAAGTAATAGCAGTTTCAAAACATCGACTGGCAGAGAGATTCATCTGCAGCCTCACAGATCAGAGGGCCAGAAGGAAGGCCCTTGGTTCAGCCTCGCTGCAGAAACAAAGGGGGAGAATGCAGTGACTTGTCCCAGCAGCCAAGTAGTGAAAGAATTCCTCTGCACTTCAGGAGAACTGGAAGGGACAGACAAGGAGAAATGTGCAGACTCCAAGGCCTGGAAGCAGAACATGTTAAAGAAAGTTGGGATAAAAGCATGTGCCTCGTTTATTAGAGCAAGGTAACTCAGTGTATTCTTAGAATAATGTTAATTCTCTAAGTCAAGAACAATGTAAAGCATATTTTTCCCAGTTTTTGTTTTCAGTTTGCATTTTCAATTTAAGTGTTTGTTTCAGAGTTGGCAACCCTAACTTAGAAACACCCTACTGTTGCTTCAGATCTCAAAAGCAAAATCTGCTTAGTGTGGTGGCTGTGAAGAGTCTGAATCTGAGTGGAAAGAGTAAACCAGTGTCACGCACAGCTGAGAAGGAAAGAGTTTTTTAATGAGCTTATAAATCTTTTCAAGTAATTATATACAAAAGGGTCTGTTCTCCAACAAATGCTCCTGCTAGACCATTGCTGTTCCCTGCTCTGGTATTAAAGATGCAGTAGCAGAAGTGCCCAAAGGGAAGGCACAGCCAGTCTTCCTTCTGCGAGTGCCACCTGTCTTATTTGCTTGAAGCCTCATGCTTGAGTGAAGATGTATTTTATAATGATACCCCAATCTGCATAATGGATGAGGCTGGCAAATGAACTCCGTGACAACTGATTGACAGGGCTGCATTAAAATGTTCTTTCCTTTTCTTTTCCCTCTTCCTAAAACTCTTGCGTACAGCAAAAATCCCCAAAACATAATCTTTCAAAGAGATAATTAGAAACTGGTTTTGTTAAAATAATCTTGGATGGTTTTTCCCGCTCTTGCCTCACAGTAATGTATCAGTCCTTGAATGTTTTTAAAGGCATCTTATCAATGTCCAGAAATGTTTACAGAGAACACTTTATAACTGTCCTGCTGGGGCAAGATTTAAGAAATTAAAAAAGCCCAAATATTAGCTTTTAACTGCACTCCAGACTGAGAGATGAAGACTTTAATTGCTACTTGGAAGAAGTTAATTGATTTAGTACTGATATTGAATGTTGAAGGTACATTTATATTAATAATTTGTGTTGCTTGTTTCAGTGTGTATGGTTCAGAACTGAGGCAGTTATAAATGGTGGCATTTCCTTGCTTGGCTGCACAGTTTCACAGGGTGTTACTGTGGTTTATATTTGCAGATACACTTGTCCAGGATAAGCTTCTCCCCTGCCCAAGGCTTATGCAGGTTGTCTAATATTTTCAGATCTGTTGGGTTTTAAGTGGGATCTAGATTTTGTATAAATGTATGTGCAGGATAAATTGCACCTGGAAAAAGGATGTTACCACTGATTTTTCTAGGAAATAAGGTTATCTGTTGATGCATTATGAATAATTGACTCTCATAGTTTTAGAAAAAAAAATTTGAGTATTTTTTTGTTTAATTTTCATTGAAAGTTTTTTGGGTGTTTTTTTTTGTTTTTTTTTTTTACTACAATGATACAAATTTTGAAACAAAAATACTTTATAAATTAAAAATAATTTTCATTTTTACTTGGAACCAACAAACCATCTGTAAATTCAGTGAAGTTTTAATGGAGAAAATCACATTTGTAAATTTTTATGTTGATAGTGTTCAAATGAAAATTTTCATCTCAGATCTTGAATCTTTTCCTTAAAAATGCACACCATTATTATAGCACTAGCTTCACTTATCTTCACTAAATGGGATAAAAAAAGTTTGTTGTTTTTCTTTTCTGCATAAAGCTTGAATTAAACACATTTTCAGCAACAACACTGCTAAGTTCTAATGGTCCCTTGGTTAAATATTGTAGAATGATAGAATTCCAGGTTGGAAGGGACCTCAAGGGTCATCCTTTCTTGGCAAAAACATGATCTAGGCAAGATGGCCCAGCACCCAGTCCAGCTGAATCTTAAAGATGTCCAACACTGGGAAATCCACAACTTTCTTGAGGAGATTGTTCCAATGACTGATCTCATTGTAAAATACTTTCCTCTTGTGTGCAGTTGGAATCTCCCCAGAATTAACATTTTACCTACTGTCCTTCATCTTTTCCATGTGGTTCCCTGTATAAAGGGAGTCTCCATCTTTTTTTGTAGCTGCCCTTTAAATACTGAAACATGGTGAGGAGGTCTTCCCTAAGCCTTCTTTTCTCAAGGCTGGACAAACCCAGTTCTCTCAGCCTGTTCCCAAATGGCAGGCTTCCCAGGCCTTTGGTCATGTTTGTGGCCCTTCTCTAGACCCTCATAAATTCTCTAAAACTGATATTTATCTCTGCACTAATGCCCATTATTGTGAATTTCAGTGAGTTCACAGGAGATGGTGCAATATGTCTCTTAAGTTCCCAGAAGTGTAAAATAAGCATAGTACTGTTCATCTGTCTGACAGTGGATTTGAGACAAATGCAGAGATACCTGGATATTTCCTCTGCTGACCTGTTTTGCAGCCCTTTTATGAGGAGGACTGTGGAACTGCCACTGTTCTTGCTGGTTGAGCAGTTGGTGATGGGGCCCTGTATGACATAAACCCCTGTTGTGGGCAGAGTGTGCAACCTTCAGCAGTTCATCGTTGTGACTTCTGGGGCACTGCCTGGAACATAAAACTGGTGAATGCTTTTAGAAAATAATCCAGGATTGGTCTGTGTGGGGGGATATTTGATATTTGTCCAAACCCTCACATTTGCAGCTCTCCAGGTTCCATAGGCACAAACGTGCTGCTGTCTTGTTAGGCCATGGTGAGCACGTGATGACTCACAGGTCCCAGCCTCACTTTTGAATGGTGTGATGAATATATGGGGACAGAAATGTTTGCATAGAGCAACCAGAGCTATTGGCACCTTGTTTTTCAAAAATACTTCTCAGTAGTTCTGTAGCACAGATATGCAATATCCATGGTAGATTGATACACATATATTGGCTTCTTTGCAGTAGGCAAAAGTCAGGAAGAAGAGCTGTTTTAAAGTATTAAAGTGTTAATTAAAGTATTAATTTTGGTTGTTTTTAGGTGTGCTGACTTACTCTTTTTCCAGCTGTGCCAATTTTTAACTGTCTTTCTCATTCCAGGCTTTTACTTCAGCTTACCCAGTCACAACAGTTGTCCTTTGTGCTAGAGAAGAACAGAAAATGTCAGAAAGAAATTGATGACAAAGTGGCTCTGCTTGCTTTCGATGAAAACTCCTTGCTGTTGATGACCAAAGTAAGAGGATGTTTCTTTGTGTGCAGGGTCTCAGTTCTCTGTGTGGACTGGTTGTGCTCAAAGCATGTCACTGCCCTGAGCTCATTAAGTGTGCCAGGAAGCACAGGGAATTAGCTGGGGCAGCTGCTGGCAGGGTGTTACCTGGAACTGACAGAGGTGCCTGTCGAGCCTGTGTCACACAGGTGGATCTCTGATCTGCTGAGATTCTCCTTTCAGGAATGTGCAGTGTTGTTAAGTTTCTCACTGGACTTGTATTTGCAGATGCATCAGCACTGTGCATTTCCTGGAATTTACATTTTATCTCAGGAGTTTTAGATGCCCCAAAGTGAATCACCAGTTTGAAGTGGAAGTCAGATTATTACTTTGATGGCCACAGTAGTATTAAACACTTGCATAAAAAGTACTAAGTATTTCCAGAAAAAGCCAGAGACTTTCTTTTGCATTTCTTTGTTTTGTTTAATGTACTAGTTTTAAAAACATAACAGAGGAGAGCAATATTGCATTTAATCTCTTCACAGAGATTTAACATTTTTTGTGCTATTTAAAGAGCCTCTGACTTTTATTGTAAGGATCAAAATAAAGCCGGCTAGATTCTAACTTCGCTGTCAGCATTACAGCTTTAAGCCAAGCCACTGCTGGGCTGCAGGCAGTCAGAGGGATGGCATCCATGAGAGGGCAGTAGCACACAGGCTACCTCAGGGTTGGGAAAGGCTGCAAAAAGAAACTTCTCTCCTTGCTTCCCTTGCTGGGACATGCCCCAGGAGCAGTTCAGTGTTGACGATGATGCAAGGTGAGCACTGAATGCAGAGCTGGCCTTGAGATTTCTGCTGCTATTCAGAGTGAAACCCCCCTGTGCAAGTGCAGCCTGAGGCTGGAGGGGTTGTGCAGTGCTGAGCTTTGGTCTCAGCTCTCCCTGAATGCAGAATGCCAAGGCAGGCAACTTCATCACGGCTTGGAAACTTCTCCAGGATGGTGTGTGGTTCATGTGACAAGGGCTTTGCCTGTAAAGATCTGTTATTAATGCCATGTTTGATGGGTTTTTCTCTGCAAGTTATTTTCTTGATTCTCTTCTTTCTTACTCTTTTTGCAGGCTATGGGGCAGGATCTTATACCAGAAAAACTAAAAGAGGAGTTTCAGGGTGAGGTAAAATGCATAGGCCCTTCAGCACTGTCATCACTGGTAACTGCTTCAGTCGTGGAATTTGAAATAAAATGGTTTGGTAATCTCCAAAATGATTTATGTCACTTTGATGGACAATTTTATTCAAACATTTATCTCCCACCTTCAGTAACATAGACATTTTGTTGTATTTATTCTTGTATCTCCAAATGATTACGGCATGATACATGCAATAAAGTTCATTTTACATTTTTTAAGAATTCTTATTGTACTTCTTTCAAGAGTAGATATAAATCTCTATATTTAAACTCTTAACCTTGCATGCTTTTCTTTGCTCACTGATGTGTTTGTATTTAAAATTATAAGGAACACAGTGTAAAATCAAGCTTTCAGCTTTCAGAGGTAGCTTTCCATCATAATCCTCACCAATTTGTGCTTGGAGTGTCTGTGGTTTTTTTGGAGGCCTGCAGTGCTGGTGGGATGGAGCTTCCTTTCTGATGTCCAATTTGAAAGTTTCTTATTATCAAATTTGATGTTGTTGCATTTAGAGCCATGGAATTAGCCATTTTCTTAAGTAATTATTTTAATATTTCTTGATTAACATTACAGTGATTTCCTGTTCAGAGATAGCTAGAAATCTCAAATATATTTATGCTGAGAAATTGTCAATAACAATAATTCCATATCTTTTAGGAAGGAAATCTGAGTCATAAACATTTAACTTAAAACTAGGAGATTTTCTCCTATGGAAGCCAAGTGTTTGTTGCAGGCATCGAACAAGCCATAGTCTTGTGTTCAGTGTGCTTAGACAAGAAGGAGAAGAACTGACAAGGTTGTTTATATGTACTGAAGAGTGTTTAGTCAGATCATATCCTTTGTAAAAGCCTGCAAGGAAGATCTTTGCTGTGAAAACTGGCAGTGTTGTTTCTGCCTCATCCAGCTCCGTCTGTTGTGCTTTCAGTTGTCAGTGACAACACTTTGCTTTGCTTTCTCAAGCACTGGTGCTGTGTGCTTTGGGCATCTAGAAGAGGGCAAAGATCCTCCTGTAGTTTCTTTCACTTGAAGTAGTTTACATTTCAGACATACATGGTGTGCTCTTCCTCCATCTTCTCTTAAACTGTGAGACTTAATTTTTTGTAGCTTTCTGTAAAAATGTTCTATAATGGATGTAGTTTAAAACTAGGAGTCTCTTAGACATACTTTGCTGTCCCTTTTCTTCATGTGTTCCTGTGTTTTCTTTATGGAGTACTAAAGAGTGCCAAAACCTTAAAAAATTCACAATTGAATGATGATTCACCATGTGTGACTTGTAGCTGCTACTTTTGGATGAATTTTAAATCTTTAAGATACTGATTAGGGAACTATCACGAGTCACAGAATGGTTTGGATTGGAAGGGACATTAAAGATCATCTAGTTCCATCCCCACTGCCACAGGCAGGAACACCTTCCACTAGACATCTGTGGTCATCCTGTTCTAGTGTCTCACCATTCTCACGGCAAAGAATTTCTTTCTAATATCTAAACTAAATGTACCCTCTTTTAAGTTTGAATCCATTCCCCCTTGCCCTGTGACTACAAAAAGAAGTCCCTCTTTGTAAAAAGTCCCTCTCCAGCTTTCTTGTATCCTCCTTTATGTACTAGAAAGCCCCAATGAGATCTCCCCAGAGCCTTCTCCAGGCTGCAGAGCACCACTTGTCTCAGCCTTTCCTCATAGGAGAGGTGCTCCATCCCTCTGAACATCTTTGTGGCCTCCTCTGGACTCACTTCAGCAGGGCCATGTCCTTCCTGTGCTGGGGATCCCAGAGGTGGGTGCAGCACTGCAGGTGGGGTCTCAGCAGAGCAGAGCAGAGGGGCAGAATCCCCTCCCTCACCCTGCTGCCCACGGACGGGTTTGGCTTTCTGGGGAGCAGGTGCCCATGGCTGGAACACGCCCAGCTCTCGCCCAGCAGCACCCCCAGGTCTCAGCACGGCTGCTCTCGGGCTGTTCATCCCCAGCCTGCATTGGTACCGGGGGTTGCCCCGACCCAGGTGCAGCATCTTGCACTTGGTCTGGTTAAACCTCATGAGATTCTTGAGCTTGTCCAGGGCCCTCTGGATGGCATCCCATCCTCTAGGTGTGTCAGCTGCACCACTCGGTGACACCGCTCAGTGTCATCTGCAGACTTGCTGAGGGTGCGCTCCATCCCTTCGTCTGCGTGACTGATGAAGAGATTGAACCCTTGGTGTGGTTTAGCCCTCTGCTAAGTTGACTGAAACATCTCCAGAAAAATGGAATATTGCCTTCAGCCATGTCAAATTACTTTTGATAGTTTGGTGAGTTAGTGTGATTGAAGCACATCCTGGGCAGCTGGTTACGAAAGACGTGACTTGGCAGTGCCCTTGGGTGAGCACTGGTGCACTCATCGTGCACCACAGAGATCTGCTTTAGTCATGCGAGCGCTTCGCTGGGCGGAAACCTTTGTGTGCGTTTGTCAGCGCTGTAGTCAGGTGGCCATGAAGCCCTCTTGAAGGGCTGGGGATGCTTTTAAGACTAAGAGGTGTCGTAATTCTTCAGAAGAGACTGTCCACAATGTGTTGTAAATTAATTACAATGTTGGCATCAACAGCAGAATCTTACAGCAAAGACAGCAAACGTGAAAAGCTTAATGCTAAATATGTCAGCAAAAAAATGAAACATGGACATCTCCCACTTTTTTCTTGAACTGAAGGTCATGAGTAGCCACATGAAAAGGCTGTAATTTGTTTTGTCTCAGCTGTTAGGACATCAGAACACAGCTTTTATGGGATCAGGTCTGTATAGACATTTAATGGAAACGCACCAAATTATTTGGCTTCACAAATAGCATTGGAACTGTTTTAGCAGGAAATTAAATACTTGCCAAACGTTGTCATTTTGTGACTGAGATGTCCAAAATACACAGCAGCTAGCCAAGGTGATTTGGAAACTTTTTGTTATCTGTCCAGATTGTTTGACTTGACATTGTCACTTAAGCTGGGAACACAAAGGTTAACTTTCCACCGGTTCCAGGAATTAAAGACAAGTGGTAGCTCTTAATAGCAGGCAGTATTTTCTAAAACATAATAATAAAGCAAAAATGTTGATTTTAACTACTGCAAAGAAAAGAAGATGAATGCCGAATGTGTCAGATAGTTACTGTACCAAATAACCAGTGTTTATTGCACTAGGGCTATAAAATGTTCCTTTGTCCCATTTTTATCTCTCATCTTAGCTACTTCATTCCTTCCTCTTTTGGCCTGCCTCTCCCTTTTTTGTGCCTCTTCTAACTCCAGTTTTCTGTTTCTGATCATGTCTCTAGAGGGGCTTTGCATTTCCATTTTGCATTGAATGCTTCATTGTTGCCTCTACCTTCTGCATAATTTTACATCTGCCTGTAATAGATTTCTTCATTATTTGGCTTTTCTATTATTGTTGGTATTAGTATATACATCACTACTCCATTCTGAGTTAAACAGCCAATTTTAGCACTGCAAATTGCAAGTGAGAATCCACTAACAGTTACTGAGGTTTGATTTTGTTATTTTAACGCTTGCCTGTGGTACAGGTGCTTTGGGAAGGACCCTCTGCTGCTGGTTCTGATGCTCCTGGAATGATTGCTGTCTGCAAACACCATTATGTGTCTTGCTGTTGAGTGTTTGCTGCTGGCTTTGAGGTGAGGGACTGCATTAGCGCTGTAATTAGTAACGTTAACACAGTTTTTGTCACAGAATCGCCCTTCACTTGGGTTGGAAGGGAACTTCAAAGGTCATCCAGTTCCAACCTTCCTGCCTGGGGGGTTGGCAGGGAACTTTCCATTCAACCAGGTTGCTCAAAGCCCTATCTAACCTGAGCTTGAATACTGCCAGTGATGGGGCATCCATAACTTCTCTGGGCAACCTGTTCCAGGGCCTCACTACGCTAATCATAAAAAAATACTTCCTTGTGTCCAGTCTAAATCTACCCTCTTTCAAATTAAAACCTGTCATCCTGTCACTGGGTTGACCTTGGCCTGCTGCCAGGTGCCCACCCCAAATGCTCTATTGTCCGCTGTACCCCCAGCACCACAGGGAAGGAGAAAATAAGATGGATAGAAAAAAAGACCTGTGGTTCACAATAAAGATAGTTTAATAGAGAAAAAGCAAAGGCTGCACAAGGAAACAAAGGAAAACAAAAATGTATTTATTCTCTCTTTTCATCAGCAGGAAGTCATTGTAAAAACGAGGAATCAAGGGTGTGACATGGAGTCCTGCTTGTGCTCCCAGCTTAGAGGCACCTTTATTGCTGGCAGTAGCAGAGGAGTTTTAGGTAGTGCCAACTTCTCCTGCCTTTTTTCTGGTACACATACACAAGCTAGATGAAAAATGCAAGCAAACCCATTTTGGCAGTAATCTAGGAACCCAGGTGGGACTCTGTGTTCTCCCCACCTGGTGAGTGAGGTGATGGCATATGACACAGCAAGTACTGGGTGAGTTCCCCCAACTGTCCTTGCAGGATCCACACTCCCTGGGAAGGTACTGAAACTGGGGACAGCATCAGTCATCAGGGGTTCAGTAGGTAAGGTAAATTGGGGTTCACTGGTGATAGAAATTCTGGAAAAGTAGAAGAGAATGGGCAGTACTTCAGGACTGCCATCAAGCTGGGTGTAATTCTGTGTCAGGATGAGCGGCTGGAATGCTGGAGGGGAGACCCTCCAAGCACTGGCCCCTCTGATAGGAGTCAGTTGACCTTTCTGCCTCCTATGTGATACACTGTAAGGCAGAATTGCTTCATACCTGCTCACAATTCCACATCACCTTCTTGTCCAGAACAGGACAAACTGGAAATAATTTCCAATATCTGTTGCTCTATCACCTCCCCAGGAATGGAGGTGCAGTTGGCAGGCCTAGTGAGGGTCCTGGAAAAGGAGGAGTATGCTGTGCAATGGTTGAGGGAGGAGTAACACCTGGATGGTCTTTGCTTTCTAGGAGGAATAACAGGGGAAGACCAGGGAACTGTCTGTGTCACAAAGTTTAAAAAAAAAAAAAAAAGGAAAAAAAAGCAGCCTGTGGAAGAACTGGCAAACTGACAACAATGGACATGGAGAAGGCTGGAAGGCTGAGGTATTAAATGAATTTTCTGCCTCAGTTTTCACTGGCATCTTCTCCTCTTATGCCTCTTGAGTCAATGGCTCTCAAGGCAGGGCCTGGGGAAGCAAAGTCCCTCCTACTGTAAGAGAAGATCAGGGTCGAGAGCACCTGAGGAACCTGAACACACCTGAGTCTGGGACCTAGAGTCCTGAGGGAATTGGCTGGTGTAGTTGCCAAGCAATTCTCCAGGACACTTGAAGTCATGGAAGTCAGGTGAAGTCCCAGGTGACTGGAAGCAGCCTGTGGAAGAAACAATCAGTGAAGTGCTCCCAGGTTCACAGGCAGCAAGCACAGGGAATGTCCTCGAGCACAGGCTCCTCTGGGTGCCTCCAGTGTGAGCAGCAATTGCCAGTGGGATCCGGTGGGAGCTGTGTGTCCAGGCACCAGGATGCACATTCCGAACCACCTGAATGGGCAGCACTTGCTCACAGGACACCAGCTGAACGACCTGCAGGGCTAGTTCTGGCTGGGGAAGGGACACGGGGACACTTTGGAAAACCCTGGCCAAGCCCAGCCTATTCATCCATCTTAGTGCCAGGGTGTGAATGCTGGAGCAGCTGTGGGTTCCTGGTGCCCTGCAAAACCTCCCTTCCTGGTGCCTGACAGTCCCCTGGGCAGTGGCACTTGCCTGCTCTCTGCTCCCTGTGGCGAGGACACGCACAGAACCAGCCCTGACAGGAATGTCCTCATCGCTGTCACCACCAGTGGTGCTCTGACATGGCAGAGTTGCCCTCCAGAGAGCACTGGGGCTTTTCTTAGGCTCTGCAGGGGCCCACATGGGCACTTAACTGACCTCCAGGGTGCTCTGAGGCCTCACCTGGGCTTTGCTGGGACCTCTTGGAGGCCCCTGCTACCCTCCACAGGTCCTCCCAATCTAAAAAAGTCTAAACATCCCCAAAAAGTAACTTTTAATTAGAAATTCACTTTTGTAGATAATCTGGAGGTTGGTATAGGCTACATTTATTGGAGCTTTTTAGCCCCACCCAGATCGTCTTCAAAACAGGACAAAATAGGATGGCAGCAGGGGAATCCAATAGGCCTCAGCAAAGCCCAGATGAGATCCTGACTCACCAGGGAGAGTGACCAAAGCAGAGGGGCAGAATCCCCTCCCTGGTCCTGCTGCCCATGGGGATTTGGATGCTGGCACGTTTGGCCTTCTGGGCTGTGTGTGCACAGTGACAGCTCATGTCCAATAAACCATCCAGCATTCCCAGGTTCTCCTCTGGGCTGCTCTCAATCCGATCACCCCATACTCTGCACAGATACTGTGGATTGCCCCAGCCCAGGTGCAGGACCTTGCACTTGGCCTTGTTGAACTTGGGGTTCACGTGGGCCTCCAGCCTGTCCAGCTCCCTCTGGACAACATCCCTTCCAAGTGACTCACCTGCAGCACTCAGCTTGCTGTCATCCTCAGACTTGAGGAGGGTGCACGGTGTGGTAGCCGAGCTTATCGGGGCCCTTCCTTTGGTGCAGGTGGACAGGGCAGGTCAGCACCTGCCATGGCCTTCCTGACAGTTTCTGCAGCTGAACGTTGCCCTAAGTTGTGGAGGCCTGTTAGGACTTTTAGTATAACTCATTGCTGACATTGTAAACTGACTGTTTTCCATCAAAACTGAAATTTCATCCACTTAATGTTCAAGTTCAGATGTTGTCTGAACCAACACAAGCTGTTTTCCTGATCCAGCTGAAATTAACTCACAGTGGTCCTTCTGGATTACTACCTTGACCCTTACCTCCTTTTCATTAGCTATGTTCTCCAAAACTTTTGCATGCAAACTCTCTTTCCCCACAGAGGTGAAAAGAGCTCCTTCGTGGACTTCACAGATCATGGCCTGAGGAAATCAAGGTCTACAAAGTTCTACCCACATCCCCCTCTGTACCAGCCCAGCTGGGCCACAACAGGATCAGTGAAATGAACCATATTTAGAAGGAAAATCTTAATTAGTCTCTTTGGACACCTTAATTCTGTTCCTGTTGATTTCTTCTTCTTTCTGTTTCTTCTTCATCTGAACTTTGACTGCATGGGATTCATTCAGCTTTTGAAAGAGAACAGAGTAAGGTGTACACGACAGGCAATAGAATATGAAGAAAAAAGTATTCTCTTTTATTTGAATGGTTGCTATACTCAGATAAATAAGTAGAATTATCATAGGAATGAAAATCAAATTTCCCTTCTCCCCAAGGAATCCAAAAAATGTTGCTATGTACAGAATTTACAATTATATGCAATAGTTGATTATTATTATTATGGACTCCAAAATTTGGTTTTACTGGTTAAAACACCCATACTGAAGCTAGAGCAGGATGTGTCTATCCTGTACCTCTCATAATGTTCTTTAAACTTTAGAGGTATGCTTCCAAAATGAAGGAAGATGAGAAACCTTCTTCACCTGCATACAGTTATCATCATCCACAGTCTACATAATTAAATTGTATTCCTTTTTGAGCAGGTGAGAAGTCAGGAAAAACAGGCCAGAAGTGCAAATGTATTTAGGGTTCTGTTTTCTGTTGGAGGCATATGAAAAACAATACAAAGCAGGTGTGGAACAAAAAAATCTACTGATAAATCAACAGCTGTTAGGCATCTTGA
Source organism: Pyrgilauda ruficollis (assembly GCF_017590135.1). NCBI lineage: Eukaryota > Metazoa > Chordata > Aves > Passeriformes > Passeridae > Pyrgilauda > Pyrgilauda ruficollis. The sequence continues at coordinate 17,877,167 of NW_024523822.1, read as the reverse complement.
TAACTTTTGATGGAAATCCTTTGTTTCATGAATTTTCTTACTTTTGCTTACAGAATCTTCCTTAGTTTTCATGGATTATTTGGCAGAGAGTTTTTCTGGTTTGGTTCAAGCTGCAGAACCTCTGTAACTCCCTTTGTAACTCTAGTCCATGGGCACCCCAGACACCCAGTTTATCTTTAACAATTAGAGGCCATGAAGAACTCAGCGGTATCTCTAACTTCACGTTCAATCAGATGACACAGAAAGGATTTTAAAGATCCATGTGCAATTAAATGAATTGGAACTCAGTCCTGGTGTGTTACTAGTAGGACTTTGCTTCTTTAACTCAGCTTCATTTTCCAGCCTGCATCTTCAGAGATGCTCTGCATAAGGAAAGTTGCCCTGAGCTGGTAGGATTGGAGGTTTGTAACCAAGTGTGCTGAACACACCCGTGTTGCTGATGAGTGGAAGTGAACTGGGGTGAATGTGTCTTCCACAACTGCAACTGTCGGTCTCAGTCCATGTCGAGGGTACCAGGCCCCTTCCTAAGAATCCTTGGGAACAGCTGTCCTTGCTGTGCAGCTCAAGGAGAGAGCTCTAAGTGCTGTGGCAGGACCTGTGCTTCCCTGCCAGCCCAAAGACAGTCCCACATAAATCAAGATTAAGGTTTGATGAAAACACAAAGGTATCCTGCTGCTGCCACGGAAATAGCAGCCTTCAGTCTCCTTATTCAAGTGCATAACATGCATAGTAGTAAACTGCATTCCAGTTGCCTGGACATAAGAAAAACAGTTACTGTCCTTCTGGTACACAAATATGCTGCCAGGGGCAGGTGACAGGCAGCAGCAGTGTTGCACTGTGAGCAGCACTATTCAGATGTGTTCTTCCTGGGATCCTGATGCACCTGAGGTTCACACATTAGCAGCCTTGGCTTTTTAATCAGGGAAATGAAGCATCCATAAGCAACAAAACAAGAGGCTTGAAATCATCCTCATTTGTATTATACAGAATTTCTATATTCATCAGTACACAAGTGATTGCTAAACAGGTCCTCACTACATTTACTTGGATTTCCAAACAAGGTGGTTATTATGCAAACAGGTTAGCTTTGTGGAGGCATCTCCAGGATGAGCTTAACCCTGTCCTGTTCGGTTCCTCTTGCCTGAGCCTTATAGGTCTGTAAATGTTCATGTTGTTATAGGGAACTGTGGAGTTTTCAGCCATGTAGTGTGGCTGATAGTAGTTAGGCTGGATGGCGTTCTGTGGAGGCGGGGGGGTGAACGAGACATAGCTGTGGAAGGAATTGACTCGCTGGAGAGGTGACTGGGGACTGAAGTTGCTGTTGAACATGAGAGTTCTTGGGGTCTGCTTGCTCTGGTGGGTGCTCCCAGCGGAGAGGCTGCTGAAGGGGTCGGAGAGGGTGTTGGCGCTTCCCTCGTCGCTGTAGGGGAGGCTGCGCGGGGGGGCCCAGCTCCGGCTGAACAGGAAGGGGAGGCTGCGCGGCGGGGTCTTGGGGCCCCGCACGGGCTTGGACAGCGCGTACAGGTGCCGGAACTCCTCGTCAAAGAGCTCCACAACCTGGCCCGTGAACTTGGAGAGGAGGTTGCGGTGAACCTGGCCACACAGCCACGTGAAGCTGGAAGAAGAGACAAGGTAAGGGTTAGAGTTAACGCCGCCTCAGGAACTGCATATCCCCCGCAGGGGTGATGCGATAGGCAAATGTGTTTTACTGCTGAAGCTTCTTGTCTAAACACAGGATGAAGATGGTGTTGAAGTTGAATTTCAGGTCAGTTCACATCAGTGCTCTTTAACTTGGATCAATCTTTGTTATTGCAGCTGCCTCTAAAACCTTCAAGAAACCTTGCAACGTTATGCAACCTACTGAAGGGAGTGGTGATCCAGATCCACTGCAGGGATAAATGTCAGATACAATACCCAAGGTGTCTATTCCATGGAAAGGAGTTTAGACCCCTCTTTTGGGGACCTCTCTTCCACTCACAATGCTTAAATTCTGGTCTTGCCATGTCTTATCTGCACACACATAAACTGTACCTTGTACCCTGCAGGATGCCATTCCACTTGGTAACTCTCAACCATTCCAAGTGACATCAAAAAGAATAGGAAAAAAGAACCATCCTTTGTTTCCATTTCTCCATAATCTTTCTGCATTGGTCAAGAGAAACACTTAAAACCCCAACCTTCCCGTCACATCCCATACCACAAAGCAAGCTGCCACAACTGACAAATGCTTGTTTTCTTCACTACAGAGAAAATGAAATTACAAATATTTCCTACAGCATTTCCAAAAATAAATGTAATACTTTGCTATAAAGTAAGGGAGAAACACCACAACAGTTTTAATTCTGGTAGCTCAGAGACACACCTTGGGGATAACCCACAACTTTTAAATTATTTTCCTTTTATGTGCTTCCCTAATCCACTCAGCAAACATAAATTTGTGCTTTTATAAAACCACAAGACAGCTTGATTGTGTTGCGCAGGCTGCCATGTCTGAGCAGCTGCAGCACCAATAAAATGAGCATAGTTGAGAGAATGAAATGTAGTTACTCCCTGAACTGACCAGGGCTTGAGCTGTGCAGCAGAGGATACAGAGCAGTGGTGGATTTGAACCTGAGATTATTCTGTATTGGCAAAACTCTGCCATGGTTATTCCTGTGTGACTTTATTAGCTATGCTGGATTTGCACAAGGGCTGCTGAGAGCCAGATTTGGCTGTAGGTGTGTGCACTTAAAATCTTGTCACGTTTTGATAAAACTCTTGTGAAGCTCAGTGGGACTGACAGCCTGAGCTGAATCTGAGGCAGTAAGACAGACAATTTACATCTGCTTGTCCAGAGCATTCCTGAAGAGGGTTGGGTTTGAGGTATACAGTGATTTTATACTGTTGCTTCAGGAGCAGGGGGAGGAGTGAAGAAATCAGTAGTTCAATGCCACCCATACAATTTATACTGTGCATTTTATGACTGGACATGAAAACACATAGTAAGTTACCAAAATTCATGTACTTCTCATCCACTGTGTTCAAATCATTCTAAATATGGCAAAATCTTGGGAGCCAGGTAAAGAGCAAGCTAACTCCCTGCTGGGTGTGTAACACCTGCCATGCCAGCTCAACATTGCCTTTACTCACTGAGCAGTGCTCTCTAAACCTCTGCATGCCCTGTTAAAGAGACAATAGATCAGAAATAAATACAAAAATGCACACAATTTTTCTAGGATATCTATACTGAAGGTTAAAAAATCATGAAAGGGCTGAGGTCTGAAGTATCGTGCTTATACTTTATGTGCTAGAGATAGACCTAGTTTATAAAAGAAAATTTACACAGAAATATAAATCAATTACACTTGTAAATGGCTGTTAAAAGCATAACAGAATCAGAGGAAAAAAATCTGTTCTGCCCAATTTTGATAATTTACTCCCATATGTATCTTCCTGGAGTACCTGACAGACAGATACTGGTTTGTGGGTCATTGATTTTACCTGTAACCCCTGTAAACAGAAAGATCAAATGAATAGCCCAGAGATTCTCCAAGAACCAATGGCAAATGGGTCAGCTCAAAGTTACAAGGTAAGATCTTTGTGATTATAGACAAACACTTGTGGACTTGTTGTGTAGTGAGTCACAGCAATTTACAGTCTGTGTACTTTGCTGGGGAACAAAACAGAGCTTGGCATAAAAGATTTCATTGGCTTAATTCTAAGAGAAAATGCATTGTTTAGGTTTTAGGCCTTGTTTTGCTCCTTAGTTTACAATTCTGAGTGCTCTCTTGGGACAGGCTCAGAGAAGACTGTTATTGTCACCACTTGCCCAGAGGGATCACTTTTCTCCCACGTTTTTTTTGGTGAGGCCCATCAAAAGAAGAGAAAGCACAAAGAAATGATGCCTGGCTTGGGGCCAACGCTGTATCATACATTCAGTCACAGACAGATACTGCTCAGCCATCTTTCCAGGACTTTGTCCTATGTCCTGTTACAGACCCTCTCCTTTATGATGTTCTCAATCAAATCCCACCTCTTCTGTTCAGCACTGGACTTGTTTTATAATGGGTGTCGTCTCTGCACTGCTGGAGCTGCAGTTCAGTAGGGATGTTCTCATCCCTGTGTTCACAGTGCTGCAGCAACGTGCAGCACAACACCCATGGAATCTGAAATGGAAGGAAGGAAGGACGGACTGGGGTTTTCAGCTGGGCTCAGGTTTGGGTTACTCTGGATGTTAGTGTTGCCTGCTGGTGGATAACCTGTGTGGGAGAAACCTGCTCCACCTGAAGTGATACTCCTGGCAAAGCATGTCCGTGTTAGCTGTTAGGCGCTGACTCTGAAGAGGCCAGTGGCTTTCAGGGTGGCAGCCAGGGAGATACTCAGCTGCCCCTGGGGATCAAGGTCTGTGCTTTCTGCTGTTTTCATTTTGCCTTCTTTAGGAAGGCTGAGTTCATGCACTATCTAATTTCAAAGTCATTAAAAAAATGGAATAACCGTTACCATAGGATGAGGTAGAGTGACACAGACAGCAAAAAGAAATACTGCATTCTAACCCCTCACCACAGACACTGGCAATAAAAATTGACAGTATGTCCTGAAGGGCTATTTTATTTCCTCAGCCTGTTCCCCCCCACCACTATTACAACTATCACGCAGAGCTCAGCACTTTGGTGAAATTTGGTATTGTATTTTAAAATCTTTGTATCAGTTTTAAGATATTCTCCAATTTGATCTCCAACAAATGAATTGCAGAAGAGCTTTAGTCTGTTTCACTCAACATCATTCTTGTTTATACCTAAAGAGGCTGCTGGATAAGACTTAAGCATAACAAAAATCTTTCAGGTTAATAAAGTGAGAGCTAGCAAGAAATGCCACATTCTGGTAGCCAGCTATAACCCATGTGAACTGCAAACTGGTGCTGGATGTGCTGAAGTTAAATAGTTTTTAATAGTTTTAAATACATTTGTTCCTCACCACCCTCTCTGTTTGTGTGCTAGATACGGAATTACATAGTTTGGCAAGGTACTTGAGATTAGAAGATATTCAACAGCAGTAGACAGAAGTGACTGCACAGGACTTCAGGTGTTTTTAGTGTTTTTGGTATTGAAAGAGAAGCCAAAAGGAAGCTTCTTGGTCAAAGAAAATAGATCTTGTTCTGTCCTCCTCCCCACACATCCTTCACTTCTACTCTATATGAGTCCTTTGTTGGATTTAACACATCTTTGACCAGGGATTAAAACCACCCAAAGTAACAAGAAAATAAAAGAACAGTCAATAAAAAAACCCCAACCCTGAGTGTCCACTAAGTTTTGTCTGGTGGTTAATTTGGAAATGGAATGAAAAGTGGGTGCCTGTGTTAGTGTACATCTGAGCTCCTGCAGCCCATCCCCAGAAATTCACTTTTTCCTTCGTTACTGTAGTTCTGTAAACTTCCTGGTGGCACAGTTTTATCAGACCAGAGGCATTTAAGCTTCCAAATTGTAAACTGGGATTAAGAAAATTAAATAATCCTTTAAATTAAATAATCACCTCTTGTATTTTTGTACCTGGATTTCTAGGATACACTTGGTCATTTGTGAAACCTATCTATGTAGCCATGATGCTCAGAAACTTCATTTATTTGATGCAAGCTCAGTCTCCTGAAATTCCCTGACCAGAGGATCTAGGATCTTACTTAAAAATCCAGTTGTTGAGATGCTATATCCACTACCTGAAATAATTATAGCAGCACAACAAAACAAACAAACAAAATTTTAAAAAAGGGGGAAAACAAAGGTACAGTAGTTATAGATATATAGATATATACTGGCTACCTGTTACTAAAACACACAGAAAAACAGTAAGTCTCTGAAGTATTTCTGTTTTACTTTTAATCACTACATTTGTCATATGAAGAACAAATCCTCAGATAAGCTGAGTGACATATGCTGCATTAAGGGATCCCGAGGGAGACAGAAATGTATCATGCCTCATGATCACAACACTTGAGAACCTTAACAATGAGGAAAGCATATTAAGCTGTACACATTTCTAGCTTTGCCCCAGGGCTGCACTGGCAAAGTTGTTTACATTAGTTTCTGAACATTTAAATTAAAACCCATGCTCCATAAAGAACTAAGAGCAGCTTTAAAGCAAGTTAAGTAGATTTTTGAAAAATGGCACATATTTGAAAACATGAGGTGATTTTTGTTAAACAAAAGTTTCTTACCTTACAAAGATTTCCATGGCACTTTTCTTGGGCAGAAGTATTAAAAATCATAAAAGAGTACCTAGAGATGAAGTGCAATAGCTTATCTCACCTGTAAGATCCAGAAAGCACGTATCTCCAGTCACAGATCAGAAATTTTTCTTGAATTTGTCCTGAAAATTTCCTGCCTGACTTGGCACAGTAAACCTCTCCAGTAACACTGCGGACTGAAATATTCTGTAAATAAAAATAAAACTGAGTGAATTACATGTCTTTTTAATAAAAATCAGACAGGGAGGGCCCTTTTCCCCACTGCCTTTAGCTCTTCACTGCCCAAAAGTCAAATTTCTTTATGGACTCTCTGATGTGATATTTGAAGGTCTGTGTCCAGAAGACAAGGTCTCTCACTTGGCAGGGGTTCCTTGTTTCACTGGGGATATAAACCTGTGTGGAAGCTCATGCAGGTGGAGCTGAGCTGTGTGACAGTAAGTGACCCTACCCAGCCAAAAGGAACACAGATGTGTCCATAGCTGGGAGCAGCCTGCTGCCTTCCACTGACAGCCCAGGCACAATCTGCTGTAGCTGTATATTCCTTTGATTTACACTGCCTGTGCCATGACAGAGCAGGGCAAAACCTCTGCTCCTCCAATCCATCTAGGCCTGCAAGGACACACGTGCAAGAACACACTCTCCTTAGGAGTGAGGGTTTACAGGCATGCAAACACTTATGAACATGCATTATTAATTTCAGCTTCTTTATATATTTGGGATGGAATTCAGCTGTTGAAAACCAGGTGTCTGGTGTATGTGTAAGATGCCCTCAGGTCTCCTGTGTGCCCACAGCTGCCATTCCAGAGATCTGTGGCCTCTGCAGTATCACCCATCCCCAGGGAGATGCCATAGGAGCTCTACAGCATCTCAAGCAAAACTGAAATAATCCCTAGGAGGTGTTCTTTTAAAGGCAGCTACTTCTGACAGAGATGAAGGCAGATTAAACTAACAGCCACCTAAATTTGAGAGCTTTTAGCACATTTTATCAGAAATGTGTTAAAATTTTAAAAGAGCTTTAACACATTTTATCAGAAACCACCCAGTGCAACCAAGCTACGGCTATGCAAAAGAGTTTTGTGCACCTTCTCCCTGTGGCTGCCAGACCACAGCTGCTGCAGAGCTATTAAACAGAAGCAGCTCTAATGCCTATGTTAGATAACTCTACTAGGGAAATCTAAGTCCGGTTTTAAGACTTCAGGGCCAAGATAACTTTCATCTGGGAACCTAATGGAAATGCCTTACCTTTCTATAATATCCATGGGAAAACATAGGCATCTTCAAAGAGGAACTGGGTGTGCTAACACTACCCCAGGAAATCTCTTGCACCCTTTTAATTAGAAGGTGGACTGACCCTAGCATAACCATGCTTCTAGCTCAGAGTGCCTGCAGTTTGGCAGACAACTCTCAGCCTAAAAGCTTCACAGAGCCACGGTACCTTGAAGAGATCCTCAGAAATCTGCAGCTTGTCGCACATCTCCGAGAAAAGATCTATACTGCTGTGATCGAGCAGCAGGTAGACAAAGACCATGCGCTTGTTTGCTGCCTCCAGGAGGTCACAGAGAATCTCAGTGTCTGTGAACACATCCATCACAATGGCTAACACCTTCAGAAAGAGAGCACAGGCATTAGCAGAGTCAATTTACATCATTTAAGGTTGCTATGAGGATACTGTGGTGTAGTTTGTTTGTTTAAAAAAAATATTCCAATAACCACAAATATTTAGTTATATGTGCATATTTTTTTTCTGTTTTTCTCCCTATAAGTGCCTGAATCATTAAACTGATTAAACACATTGCCTCATTGTTTTTATTCCTCATCTAAAGCCAATATAACACAATATAGTTTTTCTCCCTATAAGTGCCTGAATCATTAAACTGATTAAACATATTGCCTCATTGTTTTATTCCTCATCTAAAGCCAATGTAACACACAACATATGACAAGATGACATATGAATTTGTAGGTGAGATTTCAGCACTAGGAAATACATTGAAATACTTACCAGAGGATGATAAGAATGTGGCTAAATAAAAGACCATAGCCCTTTCCACACGGCTCACTGGGTGTCATAAGCCACACACATTCAGCAAGAATCCCTGGATGATGCTTTCTCTTTTATGATTTACACCTGGACAGCCCTGGCTTTAAAAAGCCTCACCCTGTTCTTGTTGGTGGGGTGATAGACTCCAACAGCTCCATATTTTTTAAAACACTGATTTATAAACTAACTGTTAGACTTTGATCACACATCCATGCTCCCCAACTCACAACTGGCAGAATACTGTAAAAGTCTCAGGACTGGGCATAAAAGCCCTGACAATTGTTTAAATGCACAGCTTGCAGCCAGTGTGGATCAAGGGAACTGTAAATGTGATACAAAACCAGTTCCATAGTAGAAAGTGCTGGTCTTGTCTGATGTCTGCTATTGCCCATGGAAAGGGTCAATTCAGCCCAGCTATTACCTGACTTATCTTCAGGAGGTGCTGGTTTCTCTACTGACTGGAGAGGGAACTTTGGTAACTGTGCTCATGGGATATCACCTTCAATCAAAACAAACTTTACAGCATCTCTGTAGATCTCTCTTACTAATTGCTTCCAGCTTGTTCTGAATCTTACTCCAAAGCCTATGCCCGCACCTAACAGGAACCTTATTCCCCTTGCCACCATGAGGATATCCTACAAGACCAGGCATATCCTGTGCAGCCATCATCCTCTTTGTGCTGCCAAACTATTTGTGGAGCAGTGAGGATCCCACACCTTCCTCCTGTTGCCAAAGCCTGGTGCTTCAGAAAGAGCTTTGCCATGGCTTGGTAAGCACAATTATGTCAAATATCTCACATCTACACTTCCTGTTAATGCCCCAGCTCCAAACTATTCTCTCTGGTACTGCTCTTTACCACCTGTTCCCAATTTACATTTCTGCATATGACTTTTCTCTCTTACTTGCAGTACTCCTCATTTCTTCTGCCTGAATTCCATTTTGTGATTTGCACTAATTCCACAAATGTGTTAAAATTGTAGCATCCCTTGCTAATCCTTTGCAGTTTGAGATCATCCATAAACACAGTCTTTATTCTGTTATTTAATTTTTTAATGCATATATCAAATACCAGGCTATCCAGGATGGACCCTTACCAGATGATAATTAATAACTGGTGTCATTGGAAAACTATGCTCAAAAAGCAGTTCACAAATTTATTGAAGTGACACTGTTAGTGTCACTTCAGCACACTCTCGTAATGTAAATTAGGTTATTAAGAAGGTCATGTGAACCATGGGTTTATATTACATTTCCCAACTTTTTGCCCACAAGTTTTCTCTTCTTGGGACAGAAAATTGGTCTGGGTTGATATTTTACCTGATGCCTATTTACCTGATTTCCTATTATTCCAGAGACATTTTTTCTGTTTCTGCATCTTTCTGATGCCTCCAACTTAAAAGGACTGATCTCTAATTCAGCTGGTGTGGTAAGCACTTGCAGGCTTTGAGAGAGCAGTTGCCAACGGGGATCCTTCTCCCCTGCCATTACAGTCTGTGTTATCAGGGCCAGCACCTGCCCTTGCAGGGGAATAACAAAGTGGAAGGAATCCAGAGGGCTCGGAAGTCTGGGCAGCACTATTGCATCCTGCCTTGGCTCCTGACCATTCCTGGGTGAAACTGCTGCTGCTCTTTTGACTTTATATAAGGGTAAAACTCCTGGATGATGGTAAACACAGCCCTGAAGTGTCAATTTTTTTTTTTCCCCAGGAAAATAAGAGAGCTGCTAGAACACACATGCCATCAGTTTTCGGTCCCTGCTCCAGCTGCTCAGTTCCTGGTTCCCCAGAGTGTGGGCAGCCTGGCTTTGGCTTGTGGCTGGCACCTCTGTGGCCGCCACCACCTGTATGTAGTCAGAGGCATCATCTGCACCTTTCCCACGTGCCAAGTTATGCTGCAGTCTCCGTATGGAGCCCACATGACATTTTAACTGATATAGGCAACATATTAGGGATGAAATGTCTATTTTCTGGATAATTTCCTTCCTTTGGGGATGGCTGCTGACATACCAGACATATATGCCTTTCTTTGGCCTCCCCTTCACCCACATCTCCCACAAATCCTCTCGAACAATTCCTAATGGCCGAGAGCTCACTTAGGTTTAATTCTCATTAATGGTGCAGTGGTCTGAACAGGTAAAACCATCCTGCTGGGGTGAGGGTACATGAGAAGGGACAGAGCCAAGCTGCCCTTTCTGCAGCACATTTAATCCACTGAGCAAATGGGAGGTTACAACAGAGGAGAGGGAATACTTTTTTTAAGCCACCAACATAAAAAAATCTTGGTGTGAGTTAAAAAAAATATTTAAAAAGCACTGCCTGTGTTCAACAACAAGCTCTTCACAGGCACTTTATAGAGCAAAGCTACACTGCAATGCACAGGGCTGCCTTGGATTAAACACCATGTTCACCTGAGTTTGTAAGAGCAAGAAACAACTGAGAGCAAAGGGAAAGACAATTCTCTCCTCATACCTGAGTGGTCTTGTGGATGTACCGGCGTATGATGTCTCTAATGTTGCTGTTCTTCTCTGTTTGGAAATACACAGTGGCGGTAGATTTTTCCTTTAAATAGGGCTTCTCTGCTGTAATCCATGTGTGGAGCAGAGCCGGCTCACTGCTGTCAGAAATGGTGGGGAAGTAGGTCCCCGAAGGCAGTGACCCGGCGTCGTTCTGCTTTGGCGCGGCTGCCCCGTCTGCACCTGGGGACTCCTGTGCATAATAAGACTCCCTGGCGTTATCCTTGATGTACTGAGCTTCCACCGAGGAGAGGAAATCCACCTCACCCTCTTTGCTTAGAGTTTGGAGGTAAGAGTCTGTCCCACCATCCAAGAAGGCGTCGGTGGCCAATCTTATGCTTTCGTTGTGGCTGAAGTCCACTTTTGTCAACTTCGGGGACTGGTTCTTGATATCCTCCAGCCTCTTCCTTATCTTGCCCATATGTCTGGGGTGGTTCATGGCTCTTTGTCGCAGCAGCCGATCTGCCGGGCAGGCACCATGCATATGCGTGCCACAGGCAGTGCAATCGTCCTTCTTGTTTGAGGACTGCATTCTGGCATGAAATCGCCTCGGCTGAACGAATTAACTATGAATAAAAATAAAGAGATCTTATTACCACAGGCAAATTCACACTCCCTGAATTTGTCTGTACAATTATCTTCAAAACGAACCTGACGCTTGCTTCTCAGGTGCTGGTGTACTCCGGCAACAATCTGTTTCCAGATGGGACACAAACGCAAAGCTGATTAGATTGCTTATCTGAGAGGCACCCACCTCAGCCCCAGGGCATACGAAGGATTCGAGTCAAATTTACCACGGCCGTCGGATTCGATTGTATTTCCCTTCCTGTCGCATCCTGTGAAATATGAGTGAGGAAAGCACTCAAGCAAAAGCAGGTAGGCTCCCAAGCATCATTGCACAATCTTCAAAACAGCTTGAGGCATCTCTATCTTCCCATAGTATTCGTTAGGGAGAAAAAACAGCTCTGATGGTGAACTGGAACAGAGACAGCAGCCATGTCCATGGGTTCAGAACAGCAGAAAGGGTCATGGGCTCTGTTCTGCACCTACATGCTGCCAGGCAGGCTTAAAAATAGATGTGAAGCTCGTCACTGTGCCCCGTCCGGAGTATGTTGCTATTACCATAGACGATTCACTCACTTATTTCTTTAAAGCTTTGTGACTACGCCATCCTATTAAAAGTAAAATACCCCTTCCCAAACATCCTGAATATTACGTGGAGGGAGGGTTGTGAGCTGGCCTCAAAGCATGAGAAATACAAACACTCATCACTTGATTGTGCACATTTTTTCCTTTTTTTTTTTTTTTTTTTCTTCCCAGGCTGCAGCTGCTGGAGTCACGTTGCCCCCGTGGCAGGTCTCTGCTGTGTCATTAGGTGGATGGAGGCGCGGGTTGCAGCGGGGTGACAGGCCAGAGCCCGGGGGCAGCCGGGCCGGCCGGTCCGACCGAGGAGAGGCGGGGCGGGAGCGCCTGCCCGAGGTGTCCATACCTGTGTGCGTGCCTGGCTGCAGCGCCACGTGTGACACACTTCCCTCACGCGGGGGGGCTGGCCCTCGCCCCGGCAGCGCTGTGTCCGTGCCACGGCTGTGCCACGGCTCCAGAGGGAGCGCGGGAGCGAGGGGATGTGCCGGCCTGGGCTCTTGTGAGGGCTGCTGAGGCCGGGTGTGCGCAGAGAGAGGGTCCCGCCGCCCCGGCCTCGGGAGCACGGGTGTCTTCAGGGACAGTTTTTCAGGGCAGCTTCACAGATTCTGGGGCTATGTCAGGTGCCCTGTGGGGTGGGAGGAAGAAAAAAAATCACACGTAAAGATGAGACAAAGATGTAAGAAACACAGAAGAGTATGAAATTGCTCGGATATTACTCCCGGAGCGACCACGTGGGGCCGAGGAGGGGCGGTGGCGGGGCCGTCCTGAGCTTCTGGGGTGATTTTAAAACCTACCCCGACCCTCCCTCCGCCCCCAACATCCGCCCGCAGCTGCCAGACGCGGCCGAAAGTCACTAATTATCTCCTGACCTGTTCCGAGCAATTAGGCCGAAAATGATGCCATCTAATTACCCTGACATGCAGGACTTTTTCACCCTGCCAATGCCGGTCGGGGCCAGGGACGGCCCTCCCCTCCTCGGCCGGGATCTCTCATGGTCACTCCGGTGTCCCTCAGGGTCACCCTGGTCCCCCACATGAGCACGGCGGGGCTCCTCACAGGTTATACTATGGTGCCTCACACTGTCACCCTAGCGAAACCCCGCTGTCACTCCACATGATCACTCCGTGTTCCCGCACGGCCAGCACAGGACCCGGCCCGGTCGGAGCGGTGTGGGCGGACGAGGGGCCGGGCCGGGCCGGGCCATGTCATGTCCTCCCGTGGCCCCGGCGGGGAGCGAGGCCGCCGGCAGGACCGAGAGCCCTCACGGACGAATCTGTCTCAGCCGCCTCGTTAGCGCAGTAGGTAGCGCGTCAGTCTCATAATCTGAAGGTCGTGAGTTCGATCCTCACACGGGGCAAAGGCGGGCAGCACTTTTGCTCTCGGCCGCCTCCCCCGCCCTTTTAGCGGCGACAGACTCGCGCGGCACCGCGCCCCGAGCCGCTCGGTGATGTCCGAGCCGTGCTTGTCGTGATTTCCAAAGCGGCTGCTCCAGGTCAAGAGCACTTTTCTGCCGGTGCTGGGCTCCCGGGAATAACTTCTGCGATTGTTGTAGGTTTTAGCAAAGATTTTCAGCCCCTGCGCTGTCTGCGAACCCGTGCAGCGATGTGGGGACTGGGAATGGCTCCTGCGGTGGCAGTGGGCACACCTGGCGTCAGGCTGTGCTCAGGGGCAGCTTTTACAAACCATAAGCACATACACATATAGCCCATGGTACAGGCCAAAACCTCAGTGGGTTTATTATTTCCCTTTAAATATCCAAAATGATTGTATGTCAACTCCAAGACAATCATCAGAAAAATACAATTTTTCTCATCTACTCCCTCTGCCTCCGAGATGATTCTGGCTTGTTGCATTTTTCTCCCTTTGAAAAGGAATGATGCCTCTTCTCCACACTCTGCTGAGGGCTGCATGAGATTTCCATGGATCCTGGTTGCTGCTAATGTGACGCTTTCTACTTCCAGATGCAGAGGATGTTAAGGCAAGAACCAAGTACCTTTGTGCTGTTAGGTTTTCATGTAATTTAACGAGAAGCAGAGAGGCTGTTCCCTGCCCCAGGTGACAGAAAGCTGCTGGTTAGAGGTATCATCCTGGGTCTGCTCGGTGCCTCAGCCCCCAGGGCCAGCACGAGCAGTGCTGCTCCCATACTGCTGCCCCAAAGAGCATCAGCAAAACCCCAGGGGAAGCAGAACAAATTAAGATCCCAGTCCTCATATTTTCACAGGGCCAAGTCTACCCCTGTATCAGCACTATGTGTAGCAATTATGGATGATTCACTTTAATTTACTTTGCCCTATTCCTTTTTACTGTAACACCACATAATGTTCTTGACTTGGGTCAAAAGCATTAGCCATCAGTACCACAAGCACTACAAAGAGCAAGGTAGTGCTAGAGGATTTGTTTAGATCCTCTCTCCCGTTCTTTCTCATGAAATGAACTTGCTAATATGTGTAACAACTACATGCCTCTCCAGCAGGTGCTCCACACCCTCTCTGGCCTTGGTTTCAATGTTTGGCTCTTGCTGGAAAGGATTCTTTTCTCTGATTGCAAATTTCCCTGCTGCAACTTGTAGAATCCACTTCCACATCACTGACAAAACCAACATTTTTAACAGTGATTTGTTTCTTCAAGTCAGGGCAGCCACCAGAAGTATACAAATACTGCACACTCAGTAACTTGATGGTAAAAAATGAGTTTATTTTAGAAGTAAAAAATAACAAGAAGGTTACAAACAAAAGACATATTTTCTAGCTAGGATTTTATTCTTACATAAAAATATCTCCAAAAGCCTTTAATAAGTCTATGGTCCATCCTGAATCACACTATACATATTTAGCTTTTCACTGATTAATAATTTGAAAGTGCAGCTAAGGTGCAGAGCAAATCATCTCAAGGTGACCACGTTGTAGCTGGGGAACGAGCTGGAGGGTGCCTGGCTTGGGCCCGTGAGGTGAGCCTTCGTCTGAGCCGCCAGACTTCTGCCATCAGCTCCCGCTCCTGGCGTGCCAGTTCTGCTCGTCTCCTGGCTAAAGACAATGAAGTGCAAGAAACTTAACACTGCAACCAGTGGTTTTCCATAAACACTACAAATACCTGTTGGAAACCAGACATTTCTGGCAGAGAAATGCTGGTTTTCAGTACCACTGGATGTGAGACAGCCCTCAGACTGGTAGGAGCAAGTTCTTTGAAAGCAGTGCCTCTGTTGGCTACCAGGTCAGATGCTAATGGGGGCTACAGCAGGCCCAGAGGTTCCCATTGCTTGCAGACTTTTGTACATAAGGTGCACTGGAATTTAAACTGCTTTCACTGCCAGAGTAGCTAGGACAGACTAGAGGAAATTAGACTTATTCTTGACTATAACTCCCAGTCAGATTTTGATGAAAGACAGCTCTACAGCCTCTCAACATTCCCAAATCATAAACAGCTATGAAGACAGGAAAAACATGTGCAATATGATCAGGTCAGAATGCAATTAAACTAGGCTGAGGTTTACTAGGACCACTCTCATAATGTGACACACTTCAGGCACTTCTTACCTGCACCGCCCCTGGAAGCAAAGACATTTTCTGCAGGTGTGAAAGAGAACACAACAATAAACTGGTTTACTATCTACTAAACACCTACACAACTAATGACTCAATCCCACAGCTGGGTGTTCCAGCAATGCTCTGAAACTAAATGTGAAAGAGACTTCTAACTTAAACACTTACTGTGTGGTGATGATGCTAATGTAGACAAATCATTGAGACAGATGCTTCCAGACCTTGGCCTCTGCTGGACTTCTACCCCCCTCTCTGTACACCTGGCCTTTACATCGCGCAGTCTCTCTGTGGCAAATGGAAAGAAGGGTTCTTTGTAACTTAAAAATATTGAAGTTTCTAGTGAATTTTTCTAGCTGGAGGTAAAACAGTTTTTCTCCAGGAAGCAAAGGTAGAACAATCACCCACTCCAGTTAATGGCAAGTACAATTTGCTCAGAATTAGAGGTCAATGTTTCTCCTCTTCGGGTCACAGCTATGCATCACAGCATTTCATTTTAAGGAATTACAGCTCTGTAATTTCATTAATTTCTTAAAATTCCCTTTAAGAAATTGCAGCTCTTTAAGAAATTACATGTGCTGTTTCTTCCTGTATAATTAATCTTCTGACAAACAGGCCACTAAGATCATATGGAATATGGCTACTCATGCTTGTAGTTTTAGGAGCCACCCACTTTAATTATGCACAGTTGCAAAATATACCATACTAAAACATTAGGTAAATAAGGACAAAGGCTGAAAAAGTTTGCCCAAAGCAATACTAATCATCTAACCCTAATATTAATCATTAATGTTATGTAAGCCTTGGAAGCATGGTGGGGGGGTAGGAGAAATACCTGCAAAAACACACAAATGCAGCACTTGAGAAGATGTACTGACCAATTCTGGAAGCACATAAATGTGTTGGGGTTTGTTTGGTTGGGTTTTTTTTTAACAAACTTACTGGTATAAAAGCACTTACTGGTATAATACTGTATGTCAATATTATACCACTTCTTGGTATAATACTGTATGTCACCGGACAACATTATTTGACAGAAAATTTCTAACGGATACGATTTTACAATTGTTTTAAGATGAGCTAGACCTGTGCTCCTACCAAAATGCCATTTATATTGCTGCATTTGGTAGGTATCAAACTGAGCTTTCTTTCTAAGTCTGGCTTTGGAAAACAGATATATCTGTTTAATGAAAGAATATTGCCAAAAAGCACTTATGGAGTGCTTAGTAAAGGAGTTATGCTTAAGTTTATCCCCAATATTGGACAGTTCATTTGTATTCAGTCATTGAATGCTTCATGCCAACATCCACACGGAACTGTGTTATCTACATGCTCACCAAAACAGCCATCTTCCCTCTGCAGCTTCTCAGCCAATTCTAACTCATCATTCATTTTGTCATCTAAGAACTGCTTCCTGTGCCCATCTGCAGCAGCCGCCTTCTGCTCTTTCCCCAGTTGAGCTTTATTCTGTACAACGTCTTCCTGCTGTGTAACAGAGATATTAAATGTCTTCAACAGATGTGTTGCAAGGAAAAACCAACAAATAGAACCATATGGATTATCACTAATTACACTTCACCCTAAAATCAAAATATGGTAGTCAGCTGTGTGAAGGTTTCATTTTGAAAAATGTCTCATTCAAACATCTGGAGAAAGGTAGAAGTATTGGGTCAGAGAATAAAAATGAAAGGAACTTACAGAAATAGGAATTGCTTTCCTAAGGCTAAAACATCCTTACCAGTTCACTTATGCTTCCAGAAACTCCCAGTCAAAACAGAAAAGGAGAATTCTAACAAAACATTTCAGCTTTCTGCACTCCCTGTTACAGGCGGTTACATTTTTGCCAGGCCCACTTAGAAAAAGAAATTATGCAAATACCTTTTTTGATTCTGTCTCCCTCATGGCCTTCAGCAGTTCAGCTTCTTTCACCCTGTTGTCATGCAGGAGCTTGACAATCTCTCTGTAGTGCTTCACCCGGTCCTGGTCATCATGCCTGAGTCTCCGCTGTGGGTGCAGCCTCCCGTTGGTATCAGTGTGCTTCTGCTCAGTTCTGGCTAAATTTTCTTCAGCCACCTAATAAAACACCTTTCTTACCAGAAATTCAGTCTATTCCAACTGCACAGCCTTACCTACAGACCAGGCAAGACAAACTGAGGTGTTTCCAGGATCCCTGTCAGATGTCCCTGCTAGAGCCCCTAGCTGCACTCACAGGTGCAGCTGACGTAAGATTGATACCTGAATGCCAATACTTCACCCACATCCATCTGCTTCCAAAAATCAAATGCTGTTTACAAAATTGCAGACCCATATGTTTATTTCTAGACAATACACAAATGCAGATGCCAAGCATATGGGCAGTGGGATAGCTGCAACTATTTTTCCAACTGTGCAGTTACAAGTTCTGAGCTTGAAAATCTGAGCAATTCCTAATGTCAAGCTACACACATTCATTACTGCAATCTAGAAGACAGCTTCTACAGCTGAATTGCCTGCCAAGTACTACCAACTGAAATCTCCTTTGAGGCTATCTTTTATTTTGTTATGGTTACAAACAAAACATGTTCCTTATCAGGAGGATGACTTGTTTTGAAAAGCACTTTTGAGTCTTACATGCTTTCTAAGTTTTGAGAAGTAAAAAAAAAAAAAGCTAATATTTCTGGCAGGTCCAGAGAATTTCAATATTATACAGCTGTTTGGACAATTCAGTCAAATTTTTGGAAATCTCAAAACTTTAAACATAGAATCCTGATCTATTAATATAGGTATCTAGAAATTAGATTTCTTTAGAAAATGTTTCCATATGAACTTGAACTAGTTAATTACAGTCAAAATACTATTAGCCAGTACTACTTGTATAAGTTAGCATATTGACTCCCCAGAACACATGTTAAGATCCAGTTATCTTACTGTATGAATTTTCTGTATTTCTTTATCTATTTCTATCAGTCTCTGAACACGTTGATCTTCCAAATCCATCTTTCTTCGATGGGCTTCCACCTCTTCTTTCATTTCCTTTGTAACTACCTCTTGGTCTTTGATTAGATGCTGCCAAGCACACAAACAAAAATTATGGTTGCTAAGCTACTAGCTCACATTAGTAACTCTATCTCTTTAACATTTATTAAAATTTCATTAAACTAGTATTTGAATATATCCACACATCTCATCCCACTACATATCATAACTGTTCAAAAAAGTCATAGACCCTGCTGTTTTATCCACTTGGAATTAGATGAAGCGTGAGTCATAACAGTGGCCTGAGTCATGACAAGAGATGTAATTTCATTCTCCAGATTACTGTGGAGAATAAAAGCAGAATTCCAACCTAAATGAACTAGATTCATCATGAAAATATTCTGCAATTTATGGCAAATTTTAGCCAAAACCTCAAAATGTTTCATAACTATAAAGGGTGTTTCAGGGCACTGGGATTTGTAATAAACACATCTGCAGCTTGAACACAGAGATGATTTGCCAAGTAGTACAACCCAGCAGCAGATCTAGAAACAGCATTTTAGCTTACCACCTTTTCTTCACATTCACCAGGGCACATCTACACAATTTTCTGCAAAAGTTAAAACCCCTTCCCAGGCCTGTAGGAATCTACTGAGCAGCTGAGGCAAAGTCAACATCCTTTGAAGCTGGAGTAGGGACCCTGGCTGACGGCAGCGAAACAGTGCAAAGCCTGTCTGCACAGACTCTTGTGGGCAAACAGGGATCCTCAGCCAGTTAAATAATTGCTACCTTTCTAGCCCAGAGAGGATGATCACTGTAGAATTAGTTCCTTAGAGAGCTGACTTTACATGTACTGGAATACAAATGAGCTTAGCCTGGTTTGTGTAAATGTAGCCACAATACAGTTGGCTGTGTATTGAATAAATAAATGCTAACAGAAATTTAGCCCAGTCATGCTCCATATGGATTATAACAAGTTTATGACCAAAAGCTTTAAAAAACCCAAATAAAAAATGACATGTTTCAAAATGAGGGTCAGAGAGCTGGATGTCTAATTCTCCTTTATTCCACTGGATCTAGACAAACTCAAGATGTAGCTTTGATTTCTCAACACTTAACTGAGTATTTTAACCAAAATGAACATTTCTAAAGACTTCCATTGGCATCCTTGCTTTGCAGTAATTTATAATAATTATTTACAATAATTAACTAAAATTTAACTTTAAACAGAATTACTGATTAAAGCCACTTATAACTGAATAGCCATATTTCTGAATAAATCAGTCATTTCAGAAAGGAATTGCACATTCCTGATGAACCATCCACTCCTTTTTGCTTAATGATGTTGTTGGCAACTAGACATTTTTTCATCACCTACATCAATCTGCTATACTGTTCTCTCCAGAAAATGCAGATATGTCTGGATATCACAGATGAAAAGGTGGGAGTTTCTGGATGAGGAACACATTGTTGTACACTCATTTCTTATTTACATTTTCCTCACTTCACTCAAGCAGCTGAGCCCGTAACTAAACCCTTTAGCAACCAAATGATACCTCAGCAGAGGAAAATAAAATGGGGAGGATCTGACTTTTTCACCCAAAACTCCCCAAGATAACAGTGAATTGTGTTATTGCTTTTACAACATGGGATTTATTCTAGAAAAAATAATTAAAGACAAAAAAGAGGAAAATACCAGGCCCCCATTTCTCCTCACAAGGTGTGGTTGCACGAACACAATCAAATCCAAGAACTTCAAATGAACAACCATTAAATACTTGTATTTAGTATAGTTCTCCAATAATTACATGTTCAAAAAGCTGTTTCTGTGATTCAGGTTCTATATCTTGGACAGCATTTGTTTTCTGCTGTCTCATAGATGCCTTGTGGAGAAGAGAAACACATGAAAATACACTAAAGAAATTCTTCTGCTTTAAAAAAACATTATCAAAAAGAATGTCCAAACCCCCACACCCCTAAGTTCTGGTTAATTTTCTGTCATGTGAAGAATGGAAAATACTGCATAACAAAAGCACGGGGCAAGGTGGAGAAGAGGCATAGAAGAGTTCTGCATCCAGCCAAGCTATGTTAGGGAAATACCAGTCTTGAACTGATGTTAAAAACCTGCCACATGCAGCTCTGCATTGAGTAAGGAGTTCCTGAAGCCAGAATGCTGTGGAGGACAGGAGGCAGAAGGGGAAGTGGCTGCTTTGCACCTAGCAGAACCTGTGCTGAGCTGGAGCTAAGGTGTGTTACTGTGCCCTGACTGTGGAAACAGCCACCCCCAGCTTCACTGTGCTCTGCAAAGTGTGTTGCTGAGACACAAGGAATAGTCCTGCAAAGGCTCAGTATGTGCTCATGAGTTGCAAAACCTTCCATTCTCAGCACCATTCTCATGGCACAACTCTATGCCACGGTGCCCAGCTTAGTGATTAGGAAGCAGGGCCAAGCCTGGCCAGAGGCCACTGTGGAGCCTCTCAATCAGTGGCAGAGTTAATTTGCAATCTGGACATACAGCCTACAGACAGCTGAGAATTCACTAGTCCTTTAAGAAGCTCATTACATTTTTCAACACTGCCACTAACTGTTAAATAATGCATTTACCACTTGAAGCAGTCTGCCTCATGCTAAAGACACCTCTGGGCTCACAGTATATCAACTAAAATTTTAGTTATGCCTTTTTTCCTTGTTTATTTTTCCTATTAAACCTTGCAGAAAATAATAGCTTGAGCAATACTCAACCTTTCTTGCAATTTCGTCATTGAGATGTTTCAGTTCCATTTGAACCTGATCTTGCTGGTAGTTCAGAAAACGTCTTCTTGAAGCATCTAAAAGTTGCAGTTCCTTTACTTTCAGTTCTCTTTTCACAACAGCAAGCCTTCAAGGCCAAAAGAAACAGAAATAAACAAATAACAGAAATAATACTGTATATATAAAAGGTCAGTACCAAAGAGCACAAACACACAATGCAGTTAGCCATTAATCACTATGAGCTCATCTCCACCTTAACAAAGCTTAGGATGGCTGCTTTCTTTCCTGTAAAATGTCCAGTTTTCACTTATGAGACAAAATTAAATTCACAGACACACATCTTCTAATGGCAATATCTCCAGTTAAGCTTTGAAGTCCCGTGCCCTATTTCTGTTCCATTTTAGTAAGTACTAGTTTAATGTTGCAAGGATCCAAAACTGGAAACTACTCCTTAGAATAACTGCCAGTGTCCTGGTACCTCTTTCTGCACAAAATTATTCACCCAAAATTATTCACCCAAAATGTCCCAAATTTATTTGGTAAATATCAAACTCTTTCAAGGAACAAAACCACAAACTTAAGGATTAGTTTGTAAGTAAAGGCCTGCTGTCTTCTTTAAAAAAAAAGCAAACCACCAACTCTGTAGGTTACAGAGGTTTAGGAGATGTGCTCAAAAACGTGGTGGTTAGGGACAGGGTTTACTGGTGAACTTGGCAGTGCTGGGTTAACCATTACACTTGATGATCTTAAAGGTAATTTCCAACTTAAATGATTCCATGATTACCTGTAGTTCATCTAAGTAATTATGGAGATGTTGAAATTCTCTTAAACCTTCACAACTGCAAAATATACAAACTTACAGTTCAGCTTCATTACTATCACAGCTCTTTGCTTATAAACTGATACACAAAGCAGTTGTTTTTCCAGGTCCACTAGAAGTCCAGGACTCTGTACAGTCACTGATCCTATAAGCAACTCTTGTATCTGCAGTGTGGGTCTGCCCACAATGCAAGTCTGAAGTCTCAGTGTGCAGACACACAGCAATTGACTGTTTAATAGACTTCGCAATCTGAAGGAACCAGAAAAATGGCTGGGAGCTGACACAAGAATATGAAGTGACTTGACCTCTAATCTGCTGTATTCCCTCTAGGGAGTAATAGGCAAGGTAGTAATACAACCCAAATCACTTAATTCCCACACCAAAATATAACCCACCAGACCACAGTTATCCCACATTACAATTTATACAAATTAGTGGTTATTTCTCCTTTACTTATGGTTAAAAATGTAATAGAAGGCTACAGTAGCCAGACCCCTAATGCTTCCTGTATTCTAATACCTCTGTCTCTGCTCTGCCAACTTCTCTTCTTCCACTAGGATTTTTTGTCTCTGTTCTTCAGCTTCTTGAAGTAATTTCTGCTTTCGATACCAGGTTTCATCTTCTGCTTTCTGTTCCTGTGCTTTGGCTTCTGATTCATGTGCTAATTGTCTACATGGAAGGAAGTCACATGTTAATCATACCAAATATCAAGAAATTACTTGATTACTTTGAAATTGATGACAGTTCTAGCAAAGAGCTGCTGAAATGAGATGACATGAAAGAATATGGCATCCCCTTCGTAGTGACAAAGTACATGAGGCAGACGTACCACACTGACTGTTAGAGACAACAGGGCATTACAGATGAGTGCAGGTACTTTCTTCCCACATTCTTAACAAAAACTGGTTTCTAAGGGTGCCTTGGCATCATGGTACCCACTGATTTCAATAGCAAGCTAAGAACTCCTGGCCCTTCAAAACTTGGGGCCCACAAGGTGAACAGAGGTTTAGGCTCTGGCTGTGAGCTTTCCAGTTCAGTGACTTGTGGCCCAGTATCTTCTGCTAATTAGCAGACATTTTTTATTTAAGATAAGACTAATGATTTAATGTAAAAACATGTCAAACCAAGTAACTCTCAACCTTTAGCACTATTTCAAGTCCTTTTCCTGAATTTTCTTATCTCTCTTCTCAAGACTGCACATTACAACATACAAAGCCAGTTATGTCCACCTGTACTTCCCAGTCTGAGACCATCTTCAATTTCTCACTAATACCTCTCTCGCAAGTATTCAATTTCATCCTGTCTGATCTTCTCCCATTTCTGAGCTTGATAATTCACAATGAATGTGGGATATTTATTAAACACAGGGTACTGTCCTTTTGTAAGTGGTGTGAAGTCATCAAGCATATGCTGTGGATGGATTTCCAGAGGTGTAGCCTCCATAAGATGATAGGCTTCCTTGATCACAACATTAATGTCCACGTTGTTGCGATGATGAAAGAAATACTGTAAGAGACATGCTGCCATTTACATTCTACACAAGATTATGCACTTTTTTTTACATAAATATATATTTATTTTTAAAACACATATTTGGGAATTATCATGAAAATTAGCAAGACCTATATTTCAATAGTTAATTTTAAAAGTTTTTAAAGTTTTCCCTACCAATTCATGAAACATCACCAGCTCAAGTGACTTGAGCCAAAGATGTTTCATGAATTCTTCAATTCTTCTTCAAGGTGGGAAAGGATGCTGTGGTTCTTTTCCTTCTCTTCAAATGGCAGCTGTGTAAGGGATTTGGGAAGCTGGATGTCAATTTAGAGTGTCCAACAGTGACTCCCTACCACTGGATAAACATGCCTTGACTTTCAGTCTTCAGCCATGAAGGTCAGAAATTTCTCTTCTTGCAGGACTATTCTTCCTGTCAAAGATCTTATCCACCAAGAAAATCTCTAAATGGTCATTATTAAACATAGCAATAATGTTATCTGCTTGATGTCAGTCAAATTGGCTGCTCATAAGGACATTTTAGAGGTGAAACTCTTTGTTTGCCTACAGAGATATTTTCATAAGAAAAAGAATCCTCTTCCCATGGAACATTAAACATAAGGAAACATTTTAATTTAGCTTCAGAGAACATCCAATAATACTACTTAATTTTGAAAATCTGACAAGGGGATAATGAAACAACATCACAGAATTATTGTGTATCATCTCCAGAGGCAGAAGTCCATACTAGATCCTCAAAAAAGAGACAGAATTATTTTGTGCTTGATGAACTATTGAAATTTTAAAAATGGCCTTTAGGGACATTAGAAAGCTTATGAAAGCTTTTAAAGTTCTCCTTGCATGAAACTGCAGGAAACAGCTCAATGTTTTACTCATTTATTGTGTATTTGTCAAGTACCAGATATTAATCTGGAAATGGATCTCCTTGTAACCTAACAACAGATACATAGTTTCATACATCTTTTCCACATGATTGACTTAAATATGAAAATGTTTACCTCAAAATCTGCTGCTTGATTACAGTGGAGCAAGGAAGCTCTGGAACATATAACATAGGCAATGACAATCATTAGAAAGTATGAAGGATGGTTGGAGAAAATATTGTCGAAGGCTTTCAGCCATTCTTCTCTTGTTAGAACCTCAGATAATAGTGTTTCTAGGAGAGGCCAAGCATAAACCTGAATTATTTGGGAAAATTGACAAAATAATCCATTAGTACAATTTTACTATTCCTTTTAAAGAAACAATGTGATTTTTCTTCCCTTATACCAAGAATCTACTAATTTATGAAAAAGGAAATAAACAGATCATTTCAAGATAAGTTTCACCACCTACTCTAAACATTCAAAGTTAATCTGGGCTGATTACAAATACATTTCTTATTTCACTGGATGTCTAAATGTTCTGTTTAGATTTGTAAAGCTAAAATCATCCCTAATGATAAACAGGGATTAGAAAATTAATTCATCACGCTTATGTTCATGTTAAAAAAGGCACATTTATAATTTGATGAGTAGATTTTTAAACAATGTGGACTTGAAAGCAAAGAACTTCTAAAGAATTAAAGTAGCTTACATATGATCATGGACAAAGAAAAACAACAGGAAATCAATGATATATTCTTTACATTCCCACATAATTCACTGTTATTTAATGAAAACTCCCCCAAACTAGAAATACATCAAAATAAAAGACCAGCGCACTATTATTCACTGCAGTATATTTTTGTATACAAAAGCTGTCTAGACTATTACCTGTGAAGTCACATTGTATTTTATTAAATGCTGAAGTAGTTCTTTGTCATGATGTGCCAAAACATTTTCCATCATACCAAGGACATTAACTGGAGGATTGGGAAAGTACTCAAACCAGTGTTGACAAAAATTAACTGAAAGAGAACAAGAAGCTGAACACAATCCACTGTAATCCAGAGCAAAAGACTCATGACAACCTTGAAGTTGGGTTATTTAAGATGTTGTTTCAGGCAGCAAAACCTATTTAAGATACTCTCATCTCCTCTGAGTATTCCTAAACCATTCCCACAGTACACTGTTCCTCCAGCTGCACTGGCATGAGTTTTTGTGTCAGTACACTGTGAACCAGATTGAAGAACTGATCTGGCTCAAATACAAAGTGAAAAAAAATCTGTGAGCTGTGGGACTAAGGCATGGGAGGCAGATGGGAATAGTTAAATCAGTGTTTCTGTCTCACAAAACTATAGCCTGCCTCAAGTAATTTTTAACGTACTAAGAATAATTTCTGTAAACTTGGATACTTATTCACCAACAGCATGTGGTTGCAAAGTGGGTATGTATGCTTGGCAGCACATACCTTCTGTAGACTTAGCAGCAGCTGCAACAACTAATTTAAGTGTAAAGTACTTTAATTTAGAATGTTTCTTCGGAAGACTGCCACAGCCAGTGTTCAGACAAATGTCTAGTTTTGAGTTACCACATGCTCAAGACAACTAAACAGAGCTTAGTCGAGAGAGATCATTCAAACCTTGAAAGAGATCATTCCCTGTTGGCTGGGAGCAGGTGACAGGTGGGGTGGGTGGCTGTGACTACTTTTCCCGTGTCTCAGAGACTTAATTATTATTATATAATTACATTAGATACATATGGTTTGCAAATGCTAGATACATTTCAATTAGACTTTAGAAACACTGTTAAAACTGCTAACTTTTTGCTAGAAACACTGCAAAATGAAGTCTCTTATTTTGAGGTTTTTGTTTAAAACTCCATATTAATTCCTGGTAACACCATGGTGACCTATAAGTAAGGAAATACCTTACTCATTTCAGCAGGAAAGTCTCTTTTGCTTTGGAAAGCTTAAACATGTTGAAGCATATCTGAGTTTTTTAAATCATTGCTTACCTACTACTGTAGCAACAACTTCAAAGCAGATCAGCTGGTTGTTCTGGAATAATTTTACAAATGGGAATGCTAGCAAAGGCATGTAAGGTGTCTCAGCAAAGATAGCAGACCAGTGGGCTAGAGCTGACAAGGTCCTGTACACAGAGGCAAACAAAAAAATGTTGTGTAGAAAACATTGATCCAAAACCAAACAAAAATATAGTATGTATTTTACAACCACAACATAGAAATATTGTGAGCTTCAAGACAGATGCAGGATTGTATGAGTTACCAAAACAAAACTGCATGAGGGCACTACTATGTAATTTTAGAATTTTTCTTACAGCTGCTTTCAGCTACTGGATACATTTCAGATGACTATATGAAAACAAAAATCTGTAATATTTTAAATAAGTACAAATATATATTTTACCTCTGTAGAACTCTCAGCAGTTTCCCACTTTTGATGGGATACTCTTTCTGAATATTTACGAAGGCACTGTGGATTCCCCTATCTATCAGGCTACTGAATGCCAAGTGGTTTTCAGGAAGTTGTAATAAGGAACGCCAAACAAACATCCTGCAATTAAAATGCAGCCTTAGTCAAGGAAATTCTTTTTCATAGGTCAGTAAACACAAGCAATTTTAATTTGTGCAAGCATGAACATGCACACAAAAAACACCTGTACTTAGCTGGATATTCTCCAAATCCTTTCAATAAGGCCTGCAGACGATTCTTGTTTAATCCACCTGGCAATTCATTCTGCAAAACAGGAGATCAAGGATAAATGTAACCATTTTCTCTTTCTTTGCACTCTAATCGATGAGAGTGGCTAAATATTGAGGTTTATCACATAGTGTCAAAGTAAAAAATCAAACATGTATTGCTGTCTGCTACATAGTCCTGGGAACTTTAACAACAGCAAAAAGGTAATTTAATAATCATTTACTGTCTCCTGAACTCAAACAGCTATCATTGATTTCAGTCAGAAGCAGATCAGACCCAAACTGACTGAACTATGTACAATTAAATGATGGATATAGCAAACCATAAAGAATACTAACATAAGAAATAGATCATATGGTGACACATAAACAGGAATATATATATATATATATATATATATATATATATATATATATTTAAAAGGCACAAGATAAAGACAGAGAGAGAAAATAACACCATCATGACAGAGGGGAATAAATGTATTTTATCGCAGTAATTCATCTTCTAAATAATTAAGAAAAAAAGGAAATGTATTCTGGGCAGACATTTTAGATGTGCCAGTTGGCTTTCTGTAAGGGAAGCAGATCAGATCTAGCAAATACCAAATGTGTCACAAGTTGCTTGAACAACTGCAGAGGTACCCCAGACTGGAGGCAGCTCTGGCTGTGTCACATACTGTAGGAGTATGGACTAAATAGAGAGAGTAAATGGTACTAAAATTTCCTTAAAACCTGCCCTGCTCAAATATACAAGTGCTTCAGTGCTTGAATTTATTTTTTAAAGCAAATGGCAATAAAATATAAACACTGCAGACTGAAAGACAAAATATTTGCAATTTCTTCCTACCTCTTTATTTTCAAGTGACGTATTTGCTTGCAATTTTAGCAATCTGCTTTGAATTTTGCTTTGTTTGGATTTCCATGGCCTCTTTGACCTTCCTGAAGTCACTTTTGTGATCAGTTTATTTGCCTCTGATGTGTACTTGGGCCCATCTTCTACAACTTTGAACATGAATGGTGGAGGCTAGTATTAAGTACAAATACCTTGGTTAAAATCTTGTAAAACAGATTACACAGAAATATAATTTGTTGTTTATTTTATATGCCACATTTTTGAGTCTGATGGCCATAAAAAAGACTAGAAACACATTTATACTATAAATAAACAGATATAAATTGTATACTCCTGGAAAATGATGTCCACAAATAAAACTGCTCTAACTATGGGAAGGTTTATGTAGCTTCCAAGCTAACTCAAACATCATATTATTTCCTTGCTTAGCAAACAGTAAAAATATAATTGGGATACTGTAGATGTGTATCATGTACTGTTCAGGTTATTTACTTTAGTGTGTTTCTCAACGTCATTAAAATATTTTGCATTTCTATAGCACCAGTTAAAAGAATACAGAAGACCTTTACAAACTTTAATTAGTCTTCAGTGTCAGGCAGGTATTAATTAATTCAATGCTGGAGATTGTGAAAGCAAGTGACAAAGTGGATATCCCAGTTCATGTCAAACCGTCAGCAAAAGTGCAAATGGAATGCGTGTGACATCTTTACACATCCTTCCTCAGCTCCAGCTCCATCATTATCCAGAACTGGTTACTGTTTACTTCAAAGACATGGTGATAAAGATATATGGAATTCTGTATTTAGAAACCTGACTCCCATTAATAAATTAATGTAATAAAATAAGAACTGGTATTTAGAATGTTTGTCATTTAGGAAGGATTAAGAGTGTATGATTGTGCCATAAATGATGGGTGCTGGTATCCAATAACACAGTAAGAAGAACAAAATCACAGTAGCAAAAACACCATTCATGCCCACAGCTTAAGAGAACATTAGTTGCAAAATATTTCCTATAGGAAATGGAACAGAAGAGGCACAATTATTCTTTTTCCATCTCCCTCCAAAACACCATTACAAAAAGAAATTGATGCACACAATTGCTGTAGAAAGAAATACCATCTCCCCCTTCCAACACTAGTAACACAGTGATATATATACCTTAAAAACACCAAATTACCTGACAGGCTGGAGGAACTATGAAGGAAACTGTACAAATCACTTTTTCTTTATTTATATTGTTAAATATGGCACCTCTGCAAACTACTGCTGATGCAAAACATATGCAGACAAATATCATCTTTAAGAGGACTAACTGCTGTTTTAAGAAATGTAAAATACCTTATTTCCTTCTTGAGTCAAAGCTTGGACACTGTATAAGTTAAGGCTTCCATTTTCCATTACTGAGGCAATGTACCGTCCATTTGGGCTAATCACTGCTGTACTAATTCCCTCTTCAGGACTCCCAATGTCAAAAAGGAGTTTGCATGTTTCTATATTGATAAATCTCATAATGTTATCTTGACTTAACACTCCAAGGACCTACAAGTGAAAAGGATTCATCCATTAATACTGCCAACGTAAAACAAAGTGGAATACCTGGAACACCCAATTCAGCAACGACATTCCATTAAGCTAAAGGAGCAAAGATTCAGCACAGTAACTTTCCTTTTGTATCACATACCCCTATACCCACAGAGCCCCCCAAAAACCCTCCAAGTATAGGTGTTGAATCTACTACCCAAATACTTCTGTCTTAAGCTTTATGAAAAAACTGACCTGATTGGAGCCCCCATCAAAACTGTCAGGGAGGAATTCCAGGTGACGGACAGCTCGCACCTTCTCTGGCATCTGGATTATTCTTATCAACTGCTTTAATTCCAAACACCATAAGTGAAGATGATTTGATTTCCCACCAGCTACCAAAGTCCGACCATCCCTGGATCACAGGGAAAGCTTCCGTCAGCATACTATAATTTAAATTAGTGTTAGCTAAAAAGAGAGATTGTTCATTTTGTTCTATGCCCTCAAATCACTTTTGAGTCAGCCATTATTCCTGTGATACTCTCCCAAAAGAACAAAATAGCTCCTAAGTAATAAAATTTGCTTTAGTAAAGGATAGGGTAAAATAAAGGATATTATAAAATAAAGTTTAAACCTTATTTTAGTGGTCACTAAAAATCAATCTAATTTATTTCAACTGTTGGGGGATTGTAATAAAAACTGCTACTGATCTTTGCTGAAAGTATCAGTCACAGCAGAGTCCAAAAGCTTATCATATTAGATAGCTTAATACTTCCATAAAACATTACAAATAAAGAAAGAGAACCTATTTAAAGCCAGAGTTTTTATAGTCTGCCTTTAGAATGTTTAAAATAGCAATTTACCTGGTAACAGCAAACACCTTATAAAATAATACAGAACCTTCTACAGGAGCTGACAACTGGTATTTACAGTGAAGAGTATCGAATTCCCATGCAAAAACAGAATTATCTTTGAAACAGCTGAGAATGGTGTTACTCAATGGAAGAAAAAAAACCTGGAAGAATATGGAAAAGAAAAAGAAATGGGATGTTGTCAAGGAAGTACATTTTAAATAAACGAAGTGCATGGCAAAATAAAACATGGCAGGTGTCGCTATTACTGTGACAGCCTAGAGAAGAGTAGGTGTGCTCTCCTTGCACTGGTTAAAATGGTTGTACCCTTTGCTAAGCCAGTTTAACTCACAGAAAAAAACTGCTACATTTTATCTGTCTTGTTTTTATGACTGTTAAACTTTATTGTTTCCGATGAGTGCAGCAAGGACGCAATATAAACGCTGGGGACATCACTGGCTGAGATTATGTCAGTGCTACAAAGTTCATAGTTTTGGTCTGAATGATCTCTTGGGGCCTTGAAAATCTGGAAATATGGATATATGGGCTGGGTTTCATCTTAGTGACTGAAAATTGGACATTCAGGCCAAATGAGTCACTTGACAGTGAGCAAAAGTAACCTGTGGGGAAAAGAGTCATCTCAGCTACCAGAGTAATTTATCTTCTGCTGTCTGTCCTCCTTCAGGGTCCCTGAGGAAGACTAGACAAAGAATTGAGAGCAGATGAATTTGGTAAACTGGAGTACTAACAGTTGGTAATTTTCTGCTTTGCCATAGAAAAATACTACAGGATGGTCACAAGCAGCAGTTGAATAAACAGTGATGCTTTGGAAATAATCATTGCAGATGTGTTGTATTCTCATCTGCTTCATCTCCTCTCTGCTCACTCTGCACCTCTGTCTCTATCTTTTTAAATTAGCTTTGCCCCACACCAATCTAACAGAAGGTGTATATTGGAGTGCAAGTGGGCTTAAGAGGCATCAAAAAGCACACAAGATGGGTGTGACACTGCTACAGTGGCTCAGAGAGCAAGCAAGAATCCAGCTTTGCACACTGAGTGTCAGGCCTGTGGTCTAATAATAAATCTGAACTTCAGTAAAGCATGTATTTACCTGTATGTCTTAGACTGTGGAATAAGAATACAATTACTCTAAAGACAGGAAAATGAAATCTAGATCATTTGCATAATGTCCTATAAGAAATGGTAGTACCAAAGAGAGCAGGCTCCTGATTCCCAAATGTGATCTATTAATTCAATCATAATCTCTTACTGTTTGGCTTTAAAAATTTTTTCCATCAACATCCTCATCCTACCCAATTCCAAGAGCCACTTACCAATAAGAAGTCCCTATACATAGCCTACACAAAGAAAGAAAGATACTGAGAACTAGAAAAATCTCCACTACAGAAATGCATCCATCTTTGGAGGAAAGATGTTATAATTATTTTTGCAACATGTACTACACAACAGTTTTAATAAAACAAACAAACAAAAATTTATGGATGATCTTTCACAGTAATTGCTAGGTGACTTTTAAGCTGACAGAATTTCTGCCTGACCCAGAAGTGGGTGAGGACGCTCAAATGAATAGCCTTGCTCTCTGCAAAAGCAGCACCGCTTTTTAGTGGCCAGCCTGACGAGAAGCTTGGTTTGAAGTGGTGTTTGTCAGACTATTCACTGCAGGGCAGCACGTGTGCAAGCCATGCTCAGGCACTGGGTCAGGACTTTCTGTAGTACTTAGACCAAAGTGTAACATTTGGTGGCGCAGGCAGACCTGTTTAAAATAGTGTAATGCTAAGGGAGACCTACTTAAACCACTCCCTGACACAAACATGTCATCCTTCTCATCCCATGCTGTTCCAGTGTGTCTGTGTAGCAAACAGAAGCAAAGGAACCACTAAGCTGAGAAGCAGTGATTTCTTTTTGCTGGGTTCCTTTTCAGCCTCGTTTGTTCCCACATTCAGTGCTTTGCATGCACAGACACAAGAGCTTTGAATGAGGCAGGTGGTGGTGACTGTTTGAAGTTACCACTATGACACCAAAACTGTTTTTTAACAACACCCTTAAATCCCACTACCATTCAGGTTGGAATCAATCTACACAGGTCCTCTGAGCCCACCCTAGACTAATGCAAGGTCCATCTAGAAGATGGTTCCAACTTCCAAGTTAAATTGGGTTAGTCAAGGTCATGTCCAAGCAAGTTTTGAGTATCTCTAAAGATGGAAGTTCCTTAAAAGTTCCCAGGAGATCTTTGCAACTACTGAGTCATTATTTCAGTGGTCTGGGTGATGTGATGGGATAAAAGTTAAGATGAGATGCTCAAAGATGATAAAAAACATTCACCTGTATTTTAAAGACTACAAATAATGTGATTTTAATATGTGATGTTGTACCTACTGTGATGTGCTTGTTCACCCTTTAGCAATTGCTCTTTACTCACCTTTTGTATACCCACAGACTGACGAACATTCAGCTTTCTTATTCTTTGAAAGGTGTCCAAGTCCCACAGTTGAGCTGTATCAGTGGAAGTAGTGATGGCATACTTGCCTGAGCCATGGACAGAGATGGAAGACACGGAAGATTCATGGCCTCTCATCCAACTAACTAGCTCCTGGTTTCCTGCAGAAGTTGATGAAAAAGATATGAGAGTCATTCAGAGTGGAACAACTACTACTTTGATCTTTATTGTCAACACTATGCTGTGAGAGACTTTTAAGCATAACTAGTATATAACCATTTACCATCACAGCCCAACACACAAGAAACAAAGGTATCAGTCTTCACATAGGTATTATACCTTAGAGGAATAACCTTCTTCTCATCTCCAAATAACATTTTACAAGTTATGCTGAGTTCTGCACGGAAAGCCAACTTGCACAGACTTGATTAATTTAGCCTAAAAATCAATCTTAAAAAGCCATGAACAATGTGATCCGTTAAGTTCAGCATGCCTCATAGAATATCTGATGTGAACACCCACAGAAGCTGAGACTGAATGTTCTAGTTAGAATTCTGCACTTGTTTTTACTTGTGGACAGAATGTGTGAATGATTACACAACTATTTACAGGTGAAAAATAAAAAGGTTTAATGACAACGGGCTATGACTACAGAAGGCAGAGTCAGAAAGCAACAGCTCATTAATTCTTTTAGAACCTTAAACATTTTTCTGCTGTGCACTGCATTCTAAGGAAATGGTCCCTCTGACTACAATGTCTCCCACTTGTGACTGCATGACCACTAATCTTCCCTAAGCAACCAAACTGCACTCGTGGCAATTACACTGTTTACATTGGGTGGTTTGCCTGGCAGCCCATGGAGTGGTTCCAGCTACTGCTGTGGCATCAAAGATAGGAAATGGCTATAAAGCAGCTCATAAAGACTAACAGTCAAACTTTCTGCTGTGCTTACTGACAATGGAGTGCTTAAAGCTATCATCACCTGAGAGGTGACATGGGATTTGAGAGTGTCTTCTAAAGAAGGGGGTGGAGTCCATCAGGCAAGAACTGTCTAATACCCTAGGGAACTGTACCAATTCAGGTGAGTACCATTCATATTTTAGAACATTCTTCAGTATGACTTGATATCTGGAAACAGCACCAGATGAATACGCAGTACTTTCTGGAGTAATAAAGATTTCTCTAAGTGCATCCAAAAATCTAAGATTGATCTTGCTGTTGTTGAAAGGAAGAGAAAGAGTGCAGAGGATTTCAGACCTTAACTCTGACTCTTCCTCTATTTTGAGGAACATTGTGCTACATTAAAATCTTCACAGATAATCTCAAGCCCTAAAACTGTAGATGAGTGATTCCTACAGCTTTTTAAATATATTTAATTCCAGATAATATTTGGATATAATGGAAACATTACAAATGCATTTTCTGATAAGTGAAGAACAATTTATGAAGAATGAATTGTCACTGCTTTGCACCTTCACCATTTAACTTCTAATCAAGACAGACACACAGCTGTAATGTTAATTTTTAATATTGCTTTTCAATAAGGATATAGAATTATGCAAATACTCAAAAGTATTGACATTTCTTTTAGCGTACATTGTCACTTTGTTCAAATATTTTACTGTAAATATAGTCAAGAATTTGTTCAGTTGCAAACTAACACACTGTCAACTAGTTTTGGCTTTATTTTAATACAGTACCTCATTCTAAGTAAACATATAAAAAACTGCTTAAAATAAAAGGTAACATACCTAACTACAATCCTGTGGTGGACTTCAGTTAAACAAATGCCTGCATGACTCAGTGGGAATAAAGAACTTTGGCAAAGCAAAGGGTTCATTTAGGTTCATTTACCCAAGGACTATAACCAACATGGGCCCAAGCTTTTCTTTTTAGACAGATGGCATGAAATACATAGTATAATTTCTATAAAACAAACTATCAAAAAATTTAAGATCACAACTAAAATTATGTAAGTTTTCATGCCAATACAGATAGCATTTAAGCTTTGAAGTTTCTCCTTACCTGTATCAAAGCACTTAATGGAATAATCTGCCAAAGCCACAAGGAACTCTGTCTTTCTGCGAAGATTAAATGCCAAAGCAGTGCAAGCCTGCATTGTTCTCTGAACAAGGTTGAACCTATTTAAAAATACACATTTTCATTGTGTTAGGAAACTTTGGTTCATTTAATGTCAAGTGAAATAATAATTTAATTGGTTTCAATATATTTCACAGAGAGAAAAAAATAAACTCAGAAGAAGGGAGTAAGGAAATAATATCCAATTATAACAGATAAAAAAATCAGTGCTAGTATTTTAAAAGTCAGTAGTAAAATGCTGAAAGACTGGTTGATGCATTTCTGCAAATGAAAACACTTGGTCTAATCTGCTGTAATTCGTGGCTCACTCATTGATCTGTACTGGCCCAAGAATAACTTCTGGTGGTAGCACTTAAGTTCTATGGCATTGCTGTTCTTTTTACAGTTGCAAGCCTCTGATCTTTTTGAGCAGCTAAACTAAATAAATAACATTTAGGGAGCCTACACAAGACACTGGGTTGAAATTTCAGCCCTGAGCAAACTCTAAAACTATCTAGTTAAAACCCAACCTGTGGGATCCTGTCCAGGCAAGTTCCACACCCCTGAATGCTACAGATGTCTCAGACAAATTAAGAAGTCTTGCTAGAAATATTCTTACCTGTTCCCATTCAAGTCAAAAACATATATATTCCCTTGGCGGTCTCCAGCGAGGAGAGAATCCCCAGAACTGTCAAAAGCCACATTCAGAAAATGTATTGTCTTTGAGTGGTACCCTTGGACACTGTGAACGATGTTCACTATAACTCTGTGAAGAAAGCCAGCAAAACAACCATGCTTAGAATCATTTTATTACCATTTGTATCTGCAAGACATAGGATTAAAATGTTTCTATCTTAGGATTTTACAATTCTGATTTTCCATGTTCTATGAAAAATCTCCCATGAAACCCATGTATTTCTAATATAAAAAATAACAAAGGAATAATAAAAAATTACAAAGGAAGTAATTCACTGGGTTGGAAGGTGGGTAGGACACATGTAAAGCAGATGGGAGAAATTCACCATTCACAATCCTTTTGTGTGGTTCCTGGTTACCTGATTTCCATTATTAATTAATAACACTAATATATACTGATCTATCTGAAAGCCCAATTCAGCAAGAAACCTGGCTCATCATTACCACTGCAAAGAAATGTTCTAGAAAACTGAGAAGCTGTACATTACTGTAAGAAACCAGTCTGTTTAGATGTGGGGAAAATCAATTTTAATATCACTTCTTTTCACAGTCTTCAAAAGCATTAGGATTGTTAAGCCTGGAAAAGAGAAGGCTCTGAGGTGACCTAATTGTGGCCTTCCAGTACCTGAAAGTAGCCTACAAGAAAGGGGGAGAGAGACTTTTTACAAAGGCCTGGAATGACAAGACAAGGATGAATGGCTTCAAACTGAAAGAGAGTAGGTTTACATTAGACATTAGGAAAAAAAAAAAATCTTTACTGTGAGGGGGGTGAGACAATCAGGCTCCCTAGAGAAGTTCTGGATGCTCCATCCCTGGAAGTGCTCAAGGGCAGGTTGGATGGTGCCCTGAGCAGCCTGGTCCAGTGGAAGGTGTCCAGGCCCATGGCAGGGGGGTTGGAACTAGATGGTCTTTGAGGCACCTTTCCACTCCAAACCATTCTACAATTCTGTGAAGAAACTCTTATTTATTACTATTCATCTGAGCTATTATAGAACAAAAGTTTCCAGTTTTCCACTTCTATCCTTGTATGGTTCTGTCCACATAAAACAGAGCCAGATGCAGCAATGTGCAGAATCAGCTGTAAGAGGAAGGGTTTTCCAGGAAGCAGGAGATTGAGAATTGGAACATCTGCCATTCCTGGATTTATTGCCTAACACTGAACAAGCCAATAATTTTGTATTATCACTTGGATGTGAATTCACAGTTAAACTAAACACCAAAACTGTGCCAGACATTGGCAGGCTGATCAAAGACTGCAGAGCACTTGCAGAATGCTCTGACCATGGTTATATGAGAGGCTGATAGCTCTCTGAGACACAGAATATGCTACCCAGAACCCTCATCCGGCTGTGGGGGTTTGTTACAAAGTCTGAGTGAACACATACAGCTTTGGTGCAGACTAGAGATAAAACTAATTGCACCTCACTGTTAAGTCCACTTTCTTCAATAAAAGGGCCAGAAAAATGAAATGAGAAAGATAAAATATTTTAAAGTGTAATTGAAATCTAGTGATGTTTGTGTGGGATTATGACATTAAAGACCCTAACAAATTAAGTACGACTTCTGCTTCTAAAACCATCCTGAAACACAAGTACTTATCACTGCAGCTACAGCACCTCCCAAGACCTTTTCAATGTCACTCTCCGCCTTTCAAAAGTTTCCCTGCAACTAAACTAAGCCAGGAGAACACAGTTAGGAGCTCACGGGGCTGGCCCCAGAGTCCCCCAGGACAGGGGCCCCCAAAGCAGCATTTGTGACGCTGCTCTTCAGCTTAGACCAGGCAGTATTTACAGAGCACACCGATTAATCTCCTGGAATTCCCCCACGGCATTTTATTCAATACAATTCCTAAACCAGGGTAAGTGCCGGGCCAAGCCGAGCAGCCCGAGCGCGGGGTTTCAGCCTCCCTGGGGACCGGCTCCGCCTTCAGGAGCGCATCTCATGAATGCGTGTAAGAATCTCAAAGCATCGGTGCCAGACTCTTTTCGGTGCTGCCCAGCGACAGGACGAGGAGCAATGGCCTTAAACTAAAACACAAAAGCTTCACCTCAACAGGAGGAAGAGCTTCACGTTGAGGATGGCAGAGCACCCAACAGGGAGGTCGTGGAGTGTCCCCCTCTGGAGACATTCCAAGCCACCTGGACGCGCTCCTATGTAACCTGCTCTAGGTGACCCTGCCTTGGCAGCGGGCTTGCACCGGATGATCTCCAGAGGCCCCTTCCAACCGCAGCCATTCTGTAACTGAGGGGAACGTGCTCCTTTCGTTATCTAACCGGGTAACCCCTTTAACCCCCCAGCAGAGACTCAGGTGGGCCCGGGCCGGCCCTGCTCCGTCCGCCCGCTCCTCTCGGGCAGCCGCTCCCCCCGGCCCGGCCCCGTTACCCCCGCGCTGCGGCCGCCCCCGCCCTGCGGGTCCAGATGGGCCCGCGCCGCCGCTCGCCCAGATCGCAGCGCTCCATCCCCGCCCGGCGCCGCCGCTCCCGCGCTGCCCTCAGGGCTCCGCCCACGCTCCGCGCCGGGGTGCGCCACCCGCGTGGTACAGCTCGCTCCCGCTTTACCAATGGGGAGGAGCCGGAAGAGTGGCGAGCGCTCCCCCCCAGATATCGGAGAATGGAACAGCTCCAACTGCTACCTCGCGGGCTGCTGGGAGTTGTAGTTTTCCTCGCGGGCATCGCGCGGCCACCTGGGTGCGGGCGGAGCGCGGCCAGCGCCGGGCAATGAAGTAAAAACGAGTGAAAACGTCGCGTCCTCACAGGCAAGTGTGTTTATAACGCAGTGCAATAGGTCACTCCGAACATGGGTTTTGCAGCCTGTCGCAGGCACAGGACTTGCTGCCGGTTCCCTCCTGCTGCCCGCGCGGCTCGGGGAGGGGAACGCTGGCTGACCCCACAGCCCCGTCGCCCACCAGCGGCGGCTGCTCCCCGCTCCGCCCCCGGGGCGGGACTCCCGGCTGCCGAGGCGGGGCCGGAAGCGGCGACGGCGGCTCGGCCGAATTCGGTGGCGCCACGTCTGGCTCGGGGCCCCCTCCTTGACCGGGCGGCGGGAGTGGCTGAGCCCTCGTCTCGTCTCGTCTCTTCTTCAGTGGCCGGTTTGTGGCGAGACCTGGGCGGCGGCCAGGCGCGGCTGCAACATGTCGGACCTGGGGGATTGGTTCCGAAGCATCCCTCTGATCACGCGCTACTGGTTCGCCGGCTCCATCGCGGTTCCGCTCGTAGGCAAGCTGGGCCTCGTCAGCCCCGTCAACCTTTTCCTCTGGCCTGACGCCTTCATCCACCGCTTCCAGGTACGGGCCGCACTACCGCTCCCGGCGTGCCCCGCGGCGCCCGCACAGTAGCTCACTGTGACTCGCTGCGCGCACGGCCTTCTGGGAGTTGTAGTGCGCGGCAGTGTTGCGGGGCCTCGCTGGGGCTACGCGCGGGGCCGGCCGCTCCCCCGGCTCCGCGGCCGCGCTGAGGCGCCGTGCACCGAGACAGCGCCCAGGGGTGACCGGGGTGACCAGAGCCCCTCCGGCGGGAGTGGAGCCGCCTTCCCGCTCAGCCTGTGCAGGGCCTGCGGGCAGAGCACCGGGTAAATCCGGGCCCAGCCCGCAGGCCCGAGGGTCCCCACCGCGGTGACGGGCTGCGCGTCTCTGGCAGGGTGCAGAAGGAGGGCTGTTGCCCCTGGCAGTCCTGTAGTTCGTCTTGTGCCTCAGACTGGTGTGGATTTTCCTACGTTTTTTGTGGGCGTTGTTGTGATAGGCCCTGGTTGTTGTGCCAAGGAGCTCTGTGGCTGTGGCTACAGGTGGCTTGCCCAGCTCTGTGTCATCGTGTGGCCGTGAATTTGGGAGCTGTAACTTTGGGCTTGCAGGGTGTGCAAACATCCCAGACTGCAGCTAGCCCAGGAGGTTTTGAGGCAGAGCTACAAGAGAGACATGGAGCTCCTGGGGTGGATACAGTGGGGGCAACAAAGGTGATCAAGGAACTGGAGCATCTCTGATGAGGAGTGGCTGAGGGAGCTGGGCCTCTTCAGCCTCCAGGAGAGAGGACTGAGAGGGAACCTCAGCAGTTTCTGTAAGTATCAGAAGGGAGGTGTCAGAAGATGGACAAATGCAAATGGGCAGAAACTGATACATGGGAAGTTCCACCTGACCTGGGTGATCATGCACTGGAACAGACTGACTGGGGAGGCTGTGGAATCTCCCTCACCGAAGTTATTAAAAAACTGTCTGAGTGCAGTCCTGTGTCATGTGCTCTAGAATGAGTGCTTGAGCAGGGAGGTTGGCCCAGATCACCTACTCTGGTCCCTTTTAACATGACGTATTCTGTGATTCTGTAACAGAGTGCATTTGCACCTTCTGGTTTGGAATTTGAAAAAGCTTCTGTTTGGATTGTCAACTTCTGTGCGTAGATATGGTCCATGTAAACAAACAACTGATGCCTTGAGGTGTCAG
Organism: Pyrgilauda ruficollis; assembly: GCF_017590135.1. NCBI lineage: Eukaryota > Metazoa > Chordata > Aves > Passeriformes > Passeridae > Pyrgilauda > Pyrgilauda ruficollis. The sequence goes on along the minus strand of NW_024523822.1, from coordinate 17,837,211 downwards.
ACATGCAGTGTTTCTGGGTACAATAGCAATATCAAAAATGGTCTCAAACTGGGCATATTTTTCCATGCACTGTGATGTTACAGGTTCAGTGTTGGGGGGGGAGCACTTATTGGAGGAGATCAAAATGAAGGAATTTCAATTTTTAAATTTCTGTTATTTCATCTCATTATATCTTCATTGAAGAAAGAAAAAAATTAAAACAATGACTCTCTCTGTACCTTGATTCATGTATTGTTCCCAAAATTTAGTAGCATAAATGACTGGTTTTTCCTCTAGTTCTTTTGTTCCTTCTTGAGCTGTGATGTTCAGGATCCCAATACTCAGTTTGGAAACGTAGCTGCTTAAAGAGCTCATTCATGAATGACCAGGCATTTTCTGTCCTTGCTACGTGCTGCCATGCAGTTGGCTATGCCCAATATTCATAGCTGGGAGACTGTCCCAGAGCAGATCCCAAATGCTCAGAGCAGCATGTGCTGTTTGGAATGGTACACTAAAGGCTGTGGATTCTTTGGCCTCTGTTCAACAGAGAAGAATGGGTTTTGTACGGCTGGTTTTTAAACAGGGTAGCATCCTTGCCAGTGAGTCTCTTTTGCACTGCATTAAAGACTCACTGCTGCAAAGGTGTGAGGGAAAGCAGTTTGCAAAGTTGTGTGTTATTTCTGGTGTAGTCTTAGTAGCTTTGCTTACCAGATAGAAAGAAAGCACCACAACTAGAAAAGCAGGAATAATCAATACTTGGGCTGTTTTTAATCTTCTTGATGTTCCAAGTTTTCATTCATTATCAAGTAATGAATGTAAATAAAAAGCCTGTGCAGATGAGTTCATTCTGCAGTTTATAAATATATCTTTCTCTTTTGATCTGGACAGATCTGGCGGCCGATAACAGCAACTTTCTTCTTCCCAGTGGGACCTGGAACGGGATTTCTCTACTTGGTGAATTTGTATTTCTTGTATCAATATTCCTCACGACTAGAAACAGGTATGTTGACCATTAAATTGTATGCACCTGGTGAACCCTGCCTGGAACTGATAAGAGGTGGCTCATCTCTGTGCCAGCTTATGTTGGTCATCATGAATCTGCTCTGAAAACTGATTTTCTGTGGCTGGCTCCTTCCCTTTGGCCATTTAGGATCTGAACTTGATACTTGTTTCAGTAGGAGGGCCTGGTGATTTTAATTGCTGGATTTAAGGAAGTGAGTGAAACAGATTAAAAGATGATGTTTACTTCTGGTTTTTTGTACCTGATGTTTTTTTATCAGAGAAGGATGATAGAGCATAATGTAATAATGGGCTTATCCACTGGGAGAAGATAGCATCAGTTTTTTTCCTGTTTTAATAGGGATGCTTACTTGTGTTATTCTGTTGTCTGTGTTGAATTGAGAGATACCTCCTTCAAAGGAAGTCTACCCCTCTGCCTAGCAGATATGTGGAAAAGTTAAGAGACTGGAAGGATTTTCAGTTAAGGGGAAAAATTAAGTGAAAAAAAGGAGATCAGATAATAGATGCGTTCTCTCAAAGGGATTATTGGTACAAGGTAGCTTCAAAACTGGTTTCCTTTTGCACTGCCCAGTTCATTAAACCTAGAAAAAAATAGGTTTAATTGACATAAATAATTAAAATATTTGCAAAGCCAGACTCTCCTGAAAGCCTTTGTGATCAAGAATTTCAGTGTCGTTCTAATGAAGTCTTAGAACTGATGATGTAAAGGGGAATGCATTGGATGGTGATGTTGGGAAGTCCCACAAGAGAGGAGATCCCTGGTAGACCTGCCCTCCAGAGAGTATTGGAGAATCACATTTAAGTCTTAAGAAGAGTGGTAGGGAAGGGCAGGAGTGGTGCCAGATTGTATTTGGTCACTTCCTTAGTGAAAGTTAAATACTGGTTTAGTAGCTAGAAATGGTTCCTGCTTCCTTTTGAGCATTTCTGCAGTAGTTTATGAGCACCTGAGAGTGCTCACCGTTCCGACTGGGCAAAGGTAGGTGTAGTAAGAGTTCCTGGTTAATTATGCAAATTAAAAGACCTCACTGCTTGTAGATATACTTACAAAATGCTCTAGTTGTCTGTGATTCTAGATGTGCTGTGGCACGCATCTCATGAAAGGGAGTAAATTTCTGCTGTACAACAGATCTGGATTTTGAAACTGGCAAGTCATCTGTGTTGTTTGAACCTATGCATTTCTTTTATGTTACAGTCATTTTTCTGGGTATAAATTAAATCCTTGGTTAGGTTGGCCCTTTCTCTGAAAAAGGCCTGAATCCTTCTGTAGTTGGAAGGTATATAAGTTGTTGATAGTGTTTACAGGTGGAAGTCTGCATTGGTCTGTGCCTCCTGTTGTCTGTGAAACTGAGAAAGTGAAACTTCTATTTTCAGCCTTGTGCATGGTTTTCGAGCATACATTGCTGCTGCCTGCCAGCCTCAAATTTAGCTGTCAGAGACACCTGTATGGTTTTGTGCTGTGCTTGTCCTTTCCTAACAGGCTGACCTGTGACTTCCAAAGGAAAGGGAGATTGATGTGTTTCTGTTTTGCTTTGGTTGGAGAAGAACATAAAAAATATCAACAGAGTAAGCAGAATGTGCAGAGTTCACTCCCCAGCTGTGTGAGTGATGAGATTATGGGTCTGCAGCTCTTCCCAGATGACTGGATTATACCCTGGGCCTCATGGAAGGACCCATGGGGTAGAGCTCACCCCATACCTGTGCTGAGCTCTCTGGCAGTTTGTAGTCCAATTTCCTTAGATGTTCAAGGAAAAGTCAACTTAAATGGTTTGTCAAATACTCTCATTAGCAATCTTGTAGATAATGAGAAGAGAAAAAATTTAGAAGAATAATAATAGCTTTCATTTTCCAGTTTTGGATAGATTCCTGAGCTGGCCTTTCTACAGCCTTAGTCAGCTTCTTCTCTTAATTTGTTTTTATTTGTTGTATGGCAACAGTAAGGAAAAAACCTTCAGTTTCTGTAGTTTTGCAACATTAAAACTTTCTGATGTATTTTTCAAAGCATGTTTTTTTCCTGTCTTGCAATTTTCATGGCTGACCTTAAACAATAAACTGGTATTTTAGTAATTTTGTTTTACATAGGCCATTCTAAAAAGCTAATGCTTAAAAGTAGATTTTCTTCATTTAAGAATTCTTCTATGAAGCTGAGCAGTGCTCACATTAAGCAGTGGCATTCTTTCTAGGCATTTTGATGTTTAATTAGGAGCATGTAATTCAGGTTGTCCGTGATGTGCTGTGTGTGTCACTGTCATTCCCACTGTCACTGTGTTTCACCCCCAATGGTCTGGGTCTTTTTCAGCAATATTTGCAGGCTTTCCTTTCCTGCCTGGGTTTCTGTTAAAGTTGATGGAACTCTTGCATAGATGCTGAGGTCTCTGTCAGCCTTTTGCCACAGTTAGTGACAGTGAGAGCCTCAGCTTTCATGTTTGCAAGGAATTCCTATGGAGCTATTTTTTAGTACTTGTCTCTGTCAGGTCTCAAACTCAACTGAGCATCTAAAGATCATTTCCTTTTATATGACCTGCAGGGAATGTTACTCTATTATTTTTGTTTCCAGTGTCCTGAAAAAATTGACACATATTTGGAATGGTGAATTAGACAAGCAAGTACAGCTTAGAAGGAGCAGAATGTGCTGCACATGTGTACCCTCCTTGTCACATGTGCTAATTTTTTCTGAAGTATAAAAGCCATTGCATCTCTTGAGTCTGATGAGATGATGCAAAGAGGATGCAATTTGCCTAAGTAAGGGCTGGCTTTCACATGACTCAGTCATTAAACTTGGTATTTCTACTTTTGCTGTGCATGTGTGTTTCCTAATTCTGTGCTTCTAACCTGCAGTTTCATATGAACGGTGGGATCCAACTCCATTTTTGTTCTTATGTAGTTTAAACTACTTATCTCTAGAGTCAGTGTGTTCTTTTTTAAGTATAGACACTGCTTGTGCTCTAATGCAGTAGGCTGAATGTCTTATTTTTCAGCCTGTAGGTTGTTCTATTCTAAGGCTTTTTAAAATTTAAAAAACACTCATAGACCACAGAGTGCATGCAAAGCAACTATTATTAACTGAGATTTCTTAGACTCTGAAAAATAAAAGTTGTCCAAATTTTTAATCAAAATTTCAATGCCTTTGATGATTCAAAATGACTCTTTTTATTTTCAGGGGCTTTTGATGGAAGGCCAGCAGATTACATGTTCATGCTCCTGTTTAACTGGATCTGCATTGTTGTATCCTTCTCATCATCAGACTTTGAGAAATACTTTGGTTCTCCTGTTTCCACTTGAAGTATGTTCAAAGACCAGGTTTTATCAAGGAACAGTTTTAAAATGCAGCAAATGTTCCCAGGAGAGCTTGTAGAGTTTGTAAGTGTGTAACCTTACTTTAAAGGTAGTGAGTGGCTTGCAGGGAGAACACTTAATGATGTGCTCACACGAGTGTGCAGCATGGGGACGCTCTGCCTACACTGAGCATGTGCTGGGTGAGTGTCCCTGGTGCTGGCTGGGTTGCTTAGTGGAGCTGCTCTCGTGTGGGCTAGCCCTGAATTTAGTGTGGTCAAGCTGCCATGTGCAAAAAGGACTGATCACTGCCTCCCTGAAAAGGAGAGATCCTTTACCTGCTGGTCATCTAAGTCTGTGAAAGCAGTGTTGTGATATCTTCCAACTTCCTGAAGAAGCTGGGCTTGTTGGTTTGGGAATGCTGGGAAACATTTTTGTGGGCTGTGCTGTACCACCTGAATTTTCTTTTAGATCTTGAATACAAAACTGGGAGTAGTTGTTGATAAACCAGGTGGTTGTGTCACCATTCAGAGGGATTTAGAGGTTGGATAAATGGGCTGACCAGGAATGAAGCTCAGCAAAGGGTAGTGCAGAGTCCTGCTCTTGGCAAGGAACAGCCTCAGGCACCAGGACAGACCAGGGACTGACAAAGCAAAGCATCTTCCAAAAAAGGCCCTGTTTGTCCTGCTGGACACAAAGTTGACCACGAACCAGCAGTGTGCCATTATGGCCAAAGTGGCCACCAGCCCCCTGGGCAGAAGCTTGCCTGCAGGTTGAGGCAGGTGATTGCTCCTCTCTGCTCAGCCTTTGAGAGATGTGTGGGGGCTGCACCCAGCTCTGGGTTCCCAAGTGAGACGTGGACACACTGGAGAGAGTCCAGTGAAAGGTCATGAGGGTGATTAAAGGGTTGAAGCATTTGTCACATGAGAAGCTGGGAGAGCTGGGATTGTGCAGCCTGGGGTGTTGTCATAGAATCACACAGTAGTTTGAATTGGAAGGGACCTTGAAAGGTTATCAAGTCCCCTGCAATGAGCAGGGACACCTTCAGCTAAATCAGGTTGCTCAGAGCCCCATTCGACCTGATGTTGAATGTTTCTAGGGGCAAAGCATCCACTATCTCTCCAGGTAACCTGTGCCAGTGTTTCACCACCCTCATAGTAAAAAATTTCTTTGTTACACCTAGTCTGAATCAACCTTTTTTTAGTTTAAACCATTACCACTTGTCCTATTGCAAAAGGCCCTACTATACGTTTTTGTCCCCCAACTCTCTCAGCCTTTCCCTAAAAGAGAGGTGTTCCATTCCTCCAGTAACTTGTCTGCTCCCACTCCAACAGGTTCATGTCTTTTCTGTACTGAGGGGTCTGGAGCTGAACACCCAATTCCACAAAATGAAGCACAGGAAATTCTATTTAAATATGAGAAAGATACACTGTAAGGGCAGTGAAGCACTGGCATGATTGGCAAGAGAGGGTGTGGAACCTCCATCCTTGGAGATGCTTCCATTCTGTCTGTGCTGTTGCTGCCTCCTTGTAGCAATTTGCAGTGGCACAGCAGGTGGAAAAAAGGGCAGGGTGACATCAGTGTGAACCAGATAGCAGGGAGCTGGTGTGTAGAAATGCTTTATCAATACATTATCTCTAGTTGCATTCCACTATGTGGAGGGAATTGCTATTCCTGCCAGTCCTGTGGAGCCACAGCTGTAACAAGGTGCACTTAGTTACATTGTTAGGAAGATGAAGGTTTTCTTTATGATTGCAGGTGTTGGCTGTGAGCATTTAATTAATGTAATTGTGACCTGACTTTCAAACTGGTCATTTAAAAGCTTCTGGCTGCTTGTTCCCTGTGTGATGTAAGGACCAATCTGGATGCATGATCTGGGAAAATGCTGGGTGTTATTTTATATGTGTTTATGAACTGTTAAAAACATCCTGATCGTATTAAAATCATGCAGTGATTATTTCTACTCAGCAGTTACTACAACAGTTTCTTTGAGCTCCAAGGTGGGAGAGGAGTATTACAAGCCTGCATTGATGCACTTTAAGAAATTGCTTCTTTTCTATGACTCATTGGCAATATATTGGTATTTTTTAATAATCTGGTATTTGTTTATTTAGAAAACCAAAATGTCAGTGTTAAACTAATGAAATAATCCAGTTGTTAAGCTTTAATGTGCCTTTATGCAAGGTCTGATTGAGTCTGTAGCTAGCCAGTTTCATCAGGGAGGAAAAGCCAGTGCTCTCATCAGCCCTTGGGGTAATGATTTGAGGTGAGCAGGTGAAATACTGCCAAAAAGCAGTTATTGAAACAAAGTTTGTACATCTCTAGATCATTGGAAATTTTAACCTAAAACGGTGTAGTATTAATTCTGAATATTAAAGATCTTTGCATGTGCTTTCTGTGTGTCTGCAGCTTTTTATTGTTGTAGTCTGTCAGGTTTTTCTGCATTTTCCTTCATGGTGCAATGACAGATAACTGGCTTGGTAATGGACATGCAGGTAAGTGTGGTGCAATTTTAGATAATAATTTTACAAAACTTTATGACTACTTGATGACTTTATAGAGAGCATTATTGACTTAACTGCCGAACATAGTTAAGCTACACTGTTCAGATTATATCAGAATGGACTGCTGTGTGTGTACTGTTAATTTTTCAGATTGGGTTGCCCTCAGCTGAAGGCACAAGCTTGGATCTGACTGTCATACCTAACCTAGTTAGGGAGCCAAGAAGTAAAAATTGTGTCTTTGTGCAGTCAGGAAATGCTTAGACTTCTACTAAAATGGACACAAGATGTCACCTATGCACTATTTATTTTAATGAATGTGGCTCTCCTTTCTTATTTTTCTATTTAAAAATGATTCTTGGGTTTGTTAATCTTCTCAAATTTAGTTCAGTGTGCCTTTTACTTGCCAACAGAAGGTTTTTTTGGGGAAAAATACAGCTTCAGTTTGAGACCAGAACTGTGAAGTAGAAAATCCTCACAGGAATGATTAAGATAGTGGTCTTAAGAACTGGTTTCAGTGAAATAATTCTTATCTTCCCAAATACTAAGGATGAAGATTGTGAAGTGTGTTTTGGACACAACAGTGTCAGATAACTGCATGTCTTCAGTCTGCCTCTGCTGTTCTCATCTTCATCTGTGTCCAGCACCTAAAGACTGCACCAATATCTGTAGTATTCCGTACGGAATTATTATTAGCATTTATTAGATCACTTCTCTGGTTCCCTGCTAGACAAAACCAGTGATCATGCATCTCTGGTCTGGAGTGAAATGTGTCAAGGGCTGTCCATAACTTTATACTTACACTTTTCTGTGGGGAAGTTACCACAGATTTTTCAAAAGCATGCTGCAGTTACCCACACATTATACAAATTTTAGACTGATTGTGTTGATTTGTATATTCTTAAAGAGGTACTTAATTTTTTTTTTTTTGCTTTTTTTTTTATCAGCATCAAAGTATTGATTAAAGAAGAATCAATTTTTTGATATAAAAGTGTGGTTTTTCTTAAAGACAAGAGAATTTTTACTTGTTTTGAGTGGCCTTTGTTGAAATTCAGAAGACAGAGTAGGATAGCTAGGCCTCTATTCCTGAGTCAAATGCGTTCAGGTATTAGATGTTGCTTTCTTTTAAGTAAAATAAAAAAGAACCTTTAAGGTTCTTTTGTGGGGAGTCACAGTGCACCATGGGGCTTCTGAAAGGCTGGATGGATGTTAGGATGCCAGCTTTAATGTGGAATCTGTGAAATAGCAGCACCCCTGAAGGGATGAGTTCTAACCTCTTTTCCAAACCCAGGAGCTGGTTACGGCATTCAGCCAGTTCATGGAAATGTTACTGGTGCAGCCTGCCCTCAGTTCAGAAATCAGCAGATGGCTAAAGCAGTGCTTTGTGTTTCTTTCACTAGAAATAGTCCAGTCAGCTAATGCAGAGTCAATGTAAAGTGTTTGAAACAACCTCAGCTCCTGGCATGGAGCTCAGGTTCACTCCAAGCTCTACCAAGGCTGCTGTGATACCCTGCAATGGGGATTGGCTGGAGCACCTTCCCCTGGGCTGCTCTCAGGACATAGGTGGCAGCTGGATGGATAACTTCATCTGGCCCCAGATGAGGGTGTTTGGGTTAGTGCCCTGACATGATTGTGGCACAGGTACAGGGCTCACTGCTGGAGGTGTGGGTACGAGCAGAATTCCCTGCAGCTGCTCTTTCACCTGGCACAGGTTGGAGCCCTTTGCTTTGGCATGGTCATGCAGAGGAGAATGACCAAGTAGGTTCTCCTCCTTAATTTCTCAATAGTTTTTGAACAGATCCAGGGCACGTAATGGAAAAGATTCTGGGGCAATCTGTAAGGATTTCAGTGATGTACCATGCTTACAAACCACTTCTGAAAAATAGCTCTTCTTGCCTGTTTGAGTTTCTTGTGCTTCTGTGAAAATAATGGTAACTTTGTCTTTTTTAAACATTGCAGTTGCTGATGATTCCACTCATCATGTCAGTACTTTATGTGTGGGCCCAGCTGAACAGAGACATGATTGTATCATTTTGGTTTGGAACAAGATTTAAGGTATGTCAGTCAGTGTATGGGAAAGATTTCTGTCAATAAGGTGCATGTGTAGTGGGTGAAGGGCTAAATAGAAATATTTTCTCTTCTAAAACGTGTCTTGTACTCTCGCGTAGAATACTCCTTGAGATGCAGCAAAGTTCATAGTCTTCCATGTGGTATCACTCAGTGTGTCTCTACTGAAAAGATGTCCTGACAATTCATTGTTCTGAAAAAAAGGAAAAAATTCCTAGTAAACTTTAGCCTGGATAAAAGCTGAATGTAGTGACAAAATTGTGGTATTTTAAACTGTTTTTTTTTTTTCTGTGTGACCTTGGCTGTTTCTGTCAGATCTTGTAGAGAAGACTCTTTTGATAATTTCTAGACCTTTTCAAAATCAAAAACTTTAGGACTTTATTCCAGATGCAAACTTGCTGTGGAACATAGGTTCAAAAGGCACATTTGCTTATAATGTTTGAATGAGTATGTTTTGTCTAAAAATGTTAGTGGTTGCTCAGTTTAGAGTGACCTTTTTAAGCTGAATGTGCTTAAGTTAATAGATCAGGACCTGTGTAATGCCTAAAGCATTGAGATTATGATCATGCTTATTAGTGCAGTGGGAAGTTGAGAGCAGGTTTACATCTTTAACTTGTACTTACTCTCTCCATTGCATTCTTTTTCAGGCCTGTTACCTTCCATGGGTTATTCTGGGATTCAACTACATCATTGGTGGATCGTATGTATTTACTTATATGGCCAATTTGAAGTTAAAAAAGCTTTTACAGCTATTTAACTTGCTGCTGAATTTAGGAGTAATATTAAAATAAGAAGCTTAAAACTGTATAATCTGACATATAATGCTCAGTGTCACAGGTGGTCATTTAACATAAAAGCAAAGAGGAGATGTGCATGTGAGAACTAGAGAATAGAATGTAGATGAGGGGAGAGTAAGGAGAGTTTGGTGTATTTTCTAGTAACTCCATGCATTAGGCCTTCTCCATACTAAGAAAGTAACACACTCTAAAAAAAGATGTAATCCCCTGGAACAAGACATTTTTACTGGTTTTAGAAACAAGTTTGGCTTGACTCTGATAGTGCTGTTACTGCTTTCCTTCACAGACTTGTCCAACCTGGTCTTTTTTTGTTCAGTTTGTTCAACAAGGGAAAATGGTAATAAGCCCACAGCGTGCCATATTAGCACTTGTTGAATTTTTTGGACTCTCTTGGGTTTTGTTGTTTTTTTGGTTTTTTTTGTTTTTTTTTTTACTGAACCCCTTGATGCAGAAATCCCCTCTTTGCACAGTGTGGGCCCCTTCACTGGGGCCTTGCATTGACTGGGGCCTCTTGGTGCTGCTGTAACATAATTAGTGACAATAACAAGTTTGTGGTTGAGTTATAAAATGAAGAGATAGTACAGCAAAACCAAATTCCCTTTTCTGGCTGTGCCTCCTACTGACTCATCTGTCACTTGTGAAAACTGCCTGCTCTTAGATACCTGCTGTTTCTATGCATGACAGAAGATACTCAAGGGCCTCCAGTCAGCATTGCTTCTACAAAACTGGGAACAAAACAGCAGGAGACAGGTTGTCCAGTGAAAACAGCAGTAACTTCTCTAGCTCTGCAGACGATTATTTTGGGCGCTAATCGCTATACGGTCTAATTCCCCAATGTAAACAAGTATTTAATTGTGTTTTCAATCCAGAATGTAGAGAAGGCTTGGAAGGGAGGGTGGAACAGACTATTGATGTGTTGGCACAGGAGGTTGTTCTAAAGAAGCGGCTGCAAAATGCTGAGGGAAGGGAAATTTTTTGTGTGTCATGACCCTGGCAAAGCCTGGTGGCAGGTGAACAGAAGATTGTCACTCATTTATTTTCAGAGAAGACAGCACGTGAAACCATTCTTTCTTTTGTTTTACAGAGTCATCAATGAGCTGATAGGAAATCTTGTTGGACACCTGTATTTCTTCTTAATGTTTAAATATCCAATGGATTTGGGAGGAAGGAATTTTCTGTCCACACCTCAGTTCCTGTAAGCTGACTTGATTCTTTACTTCACTATTTGTTTGGTCAATTTTTTTGTATGGTTCATGAGACATATATATGGTGGGATCATAAAGTGTAAAATACTTTGCCAAGACAACCTTCTTCAGACTCTCATACAGACTGAGCTGGTGAGTCATAAAAAATGTTGAGTTACTTGTAAATGGCCCACGTGAGAGTTCTTTGTTGCCCCTTGAAATGGCTTATGTCTTTACCCATTCTTAAGCATGAGAATAAATGTCATAGTTCTGCTGTTGAATTGAGCTGCAGTAAAGAGAACTCCCTAACAATTATCAGATGGTATATAAAAGAGCTTTTATCCTGTAAATCATCTGTTTTCTGTATTCCCATGTATAGTTATAGTAGCTACCAGTTCAACAATGTTTGTAGTTTTAGACTTGTGCAGGGCTATAAATGATTCTGCTTCAGTCTGTACCAGTCCTCACTGGGGTTGCAAGTCTTGGTTTTTGAAGTGCTTTTTCTTGAGATACGTTCAGTGTTTTGGCATTGAAATACTATGATCAGAAGCCAAAGTTTGTAGTTCAGTTGCCCTTGCCCACATAGCTTTGGGCTGCAAATACTCCTCCTCTATCAAACTTTAGTTAGCAGCTCAGTTAACCCTTTTTGTAACATAAAGTGTTGAATTACAGTTATACTTTCTGTACAAGTTTCAGTGAATAGGGAAGCTTTATATTCTAATTCTGTGCTTGCAAGCCCATCTGGTAAACCTAATTTTCCATAATGATTAGAAGACAAGATTGTTTTTAAAAATGTCTTTGAAGGTGGTAACAGCTCTGAAACTGCCCTCAGTATTGTTGGTTCTGTGCAATTCTCGTTACCATACACATCCCAGAGATGGAAGTTTCCCAGTATTTCCATTTGTCAGTGTGCTGAGGGCTTAGATTTGGAAAGAATTGTCTGAAATTCTAGTGTGAAAAGTCAGTTTTATACAAAGTGTATCAGCTGAGAGAAAGTGCATGGAGAAGTGGAAAGCCCAGCCTTGGCATTTACCTGCAAGGTCCAGCTGTTTCTCTAACTCCTCCTCCTCTTGTTTGTCCTAGTTACCGCTGGCTGCCAAACAGGAGAGGAGGAGTGTCGGGCTTTGGTGTCCCTCCTGCCAGCATGAGAAGGGCTGCAGAAGATCAGCAGGGTGGTGGAAGACACAACTGGGGCCAAGGTTTCCGGCTAGGGGACCAGTGAAGAATTCCTGCCCTTGGAAAACAGCAACTCTTCGGTTTCAATTGGACGTAGAACCGACCGCTCCTGGTGCAGAGCATGCTTAAGAACTGAGCTCTCTGCAGTACTCTTGGATTTAACTGATTGGAAAGAAAGAATGTTTCTGGTTCAAGAGCAAATTAAAAACTCCAGAAGGAAAAAATGTAGATCTTGCTCCAGGTTAGCCAGTAGTGTCCAGTGTGATTCTGCCATTAAAAATAAGCCTTCTTTATACAGTATTGTCCGTCACAACAGGATCCATTGGCTATCCTGTTCCACAATGTGGTGGAACAAGCTAGTGGTATTTTGTCTTGCCTGGTATGTTAAAAGCTTTGTTGACCACAGTAAAGTAAGAATCTAGTGTGAGGCAGATGTCTCAAACAAGCCCCCAAGTTAGGAAGCTGACTTTTTCCATAGCTGTGCTTAAGTCCCAGGGTCTTTGGAAACATTATTTAAATGGTATCTCTCTGATGCATTCATAAAGCAAATTGCAAATGTTTCATTTCTGTTATTAAGCTGTGTTTTGAGCAGAGCTGTTTCTTGCCATGCAGCGTTTGTCCTACCTGCTACATCATGGTCTGGGCAAGGCTAAGGATTAGAGGGCTTTTGTTTGAAATGGCAATAACAGATACAGAATTGAAATCCCTGAACTCTTCATGGCATGTTACAAAGCTTGTTCTGATGAAACTGAAGTCTGGCATGATTTCCCCCCCCCCAGATCTGTGGATTCTTGTCTTCAAGGTTTCTCTTTTGATTGCCAAATTGGGTAGCATAGATACTGCTTAAACTAGAAATGTAACATTGTTGTGGTTAAGGGTACTGACGGCAGCATTGTTTAACTGAATCTTCAGCTTTATCTTAAAAGCTTTAAGACATCTAAGAATCAAAGCTGGAAATAATCTTTTGCAGGGTGAAGATACAATATAACAGGTTACTGTAGGACTCTTTCATTGTCAAGTAGGAAATTGCATACACTGTTTATTAGCATCTGTACTATTTTTTGGTAAAAATTTCTGACATGGAAAAGGGAATGATTCTGTACAGTAGTTTTCCTTGCACTGGGTTCCCATGGGCAGAGCATGTGGCTAAGATCCAGGAAGCCGTAATGCCAGCTTGTTACTGACTCACTGCATGCTCTTGAGCAAACTTCTTACTTATCTCAGTTTTCCCAGCTGTAAGGAGGACTTGTGCATGTCTCACAGCATTCTTACAAGACAGCTGTCCCTGACCTCCCTAGCTGGGAGCTGCTAGTGAGCAAGTAAGGCTTAGGTTTACATAAATCCAACACTTCAGCTAGGGACACAATTACTCTAAGCTTAACCAAGACTAAGTCAGAATGTAGTTGCTCACTTTTTCTTTTGTAGAGGAGGAAGAGCATTGTCACTAGGATAAGTTTCAAGTCTGTCTGAATTGCCCTTTAGCATTTGTCTTTTTTTACTGGGTAGGTGGGGCACAGAAAGCTGTTCTGCCCCAACTTAGGTATCTCAGGTAACTGTGAGTAGGTGAAATGAATCTGGGCTGATACGTTTTTATTACTACTTTGTTTCTTCACTAAACTTGGGTTCTGAAGGTGTAAAAACTTGTAAATAGTAAGTGATGCAAAGCTGAATGGAAAATAACTGGAAATTTTTTAAAAATGCCTGTTCCATGTCTTCAGTGCAACTCAGTTATGTTGATTTGGCTCGTGGAGAAATGTAGAAAGCTGGTAGTGATTATACTGTGTGCTTAAGTTTTACAGGAACTTGGAGTTTAGAAATCACCTGCCATTTTTGTCTGTTTGGTGATGAATTTTAAAGATGCTCTTGTCTTTCTTTGTGTAAAAATGGTAGGTAGAAAAGAGGAGTGCAGTGTTGTAAATACAGATTTATCATGACCAACAGCTGTTATTTGATGTGGACTTGAATAGTCTGAGGATCATCATTTTGATAGGAGTCTTTTTAGTCATAGGAATTTCACAGTCTCCAAAGCATTTGTCTTCATTTTGAGTCAGGACCCAACTTTTAAGTGAAGATGCAATAGTTTGTGACTCAGTTAAACCCCTGGCACACTCAAACTGCAAAATATCTCTGTACAGAAGGCCCAAAGGAAGGCTTCAGTGAGAGAAAGCACAGCAAAAGGCATTGTACTGGCCCACTGCACTGCATGGGGTCTTGCTTTCTAGTATGTCCTCCTTTCTAAATTAAGAGAAAAGGTTTGCAAGGAAAATAGACTTCTTATAAACCTTGCTTAGCTTCTGAGCTGCTTCAGGTCAATTTACTTTGTTTATGGAAAATTCACTTCAGAATTCCATATTACAAGCTCAGTTTGTTTGTTTCTCCATTTGTCACTTGACCTGAACTGCTGTTTGTCCTCCCACATACATTAATGATGGCAGTCTCTTGTTAAAATGAGTACCTCCTTTCTTATTTTGTACAGATAATTTCCCTTTTTGTAATCAATTTTTGTTGGCAAAGTTTTAAATTAAAATTTTAATCTCTGTTACTGTCTTTGTTTTGCTAAATCGTATTTCAGCTTAAGACAAGCCTTGTGATCTGCAGGTCCATGGGTGTTGTCTGACAGCTGCACTGTGACACCATCTCCTGCTGTTGATAAAAGTACTCACAAAAATGACCTGCTTTTAGGTGAGAGTCTTGTCTTCTCTGATCAGTTGCAAAATCATAAAGGCATTTTCTTTGTCTCTGTTTACACCATGAGTTTTGACAGACTGTGTCCTTCTGGGCTATTACCATTTTACAGCTGTTTTTTATGTACTTGATTATCAATTCTTTGTAATCTGGGAGAAAGCATCCTTCTACCTACTCTGAAACTTTGTGGGATTGATACAGATCACTTAATTTTCCAGAGGTAAGCTTGGAATTCTGCAATACCCTCTCTGTCCAGACTGGTGTGCACAGCTGCCAGAATTCCTTTTGAGGCTCTTACCGTAGCTGATTTGGTGATGGACACATTGGGCATCCTCTGACTCTTCCAGCCCTCAGCATTCATCTGACTGCACTTTTCCTGTTTGTTACCATGGTGGCATCAAAGAAAATCATGGACTTGGTACAGAAAGGACTGTATGAATTAGTTGTGCTCCTTGTACTGGACAGGCTGGGTCCATGCTAAATAGAAGAGCATGGCAAGTGTGTACCTTTTGATTTTGCTCCAGCTGCATAAAGAGTCAGCAGAAGAGCCAAGAATATGAAATCAAATGCTTCATCTGTCATTCCTGTCACTTCATCTTGGCAACAGCTCCTCTCTCAGCACAGCTCAGTGATGTGGTGTTCCAGTGACTTAATAAGAAATTATCTGTTGTCATCCAGTGGTTGCACTAGGAAAACTGAGAGCCTTTCATTTTCAGGGAAGCATATTGTGTGCACTGCAACATAAGATTTTCTGTATTTATGTATCACTGTGTACCTTACCAGGGAGGAGGATTGCTTTGCCTTGGTGGTTCAGGTCGTGAGCTGGAGAGATACACTCCAGTTTACAGTTTGAAGCTTCTGATACAACAAGTCACTTTGTAATGACTTTGTTATCCTGTTCTGCATCTATCAGTTAAGATGATTCATACTCTCCCTTGTTCTGTGCTAGACTTAGGATGATGGATCCATCTGTACTTGCCATAGTATGACAGAGCACAAATTTTGGTGAAGATGTTCTTATTGCTATTGCCTGCACTAGTAAATGGATTTTCTTATTCTAAGCATCCCTAGATACTTATTTTGCCATGGATGATAGTAACAGTGTGAAGTTCAGAATTGAGTCTGTTGTCATGATTTGATTAATTAAGCTAAATACTGTAATATGTGCATATTAAGCAGAAGTACTTACATCTAAAAGGTGATGATGTGCTGTTCTCTAGAATTGAAAAGATGAGAACACTTCAGCTGCTTGTGTTTTTCAAGCACACTGTTCAGATTCCATTTGCAGCCATGGCTCACCCTTTCATCATCTGGAACAGGATCTAGGAATGATTACACTACTTGGGAGCAAAAGTGCATGAAAGAGCTGTAGCTGTGAGATGCTGGCAAGGCCTGTGCAGAATCTTGTTGATGTTGGGTGGGGGAGGGGGAAAGGTGATGATGAAACCTTAATTCTGGTGCTTCATTTTTTAAAATTTTGCTCCTTCTCCAGAGGACAAAGCACTTCCAAAATGCCATTGGAATAAAATCAGATTTTAAGGTGATGTTTCTCTGACTGCCAGACCAATCCTAACCCTTTGATGAGTGATGAGATCATGGCCACTGGAGGAAGTGTTCCATACCCGAAACCACTGGAAGTAGTCCTCTTGCATCTGAATATTTACAAGTATTTCTTAAGAGGATGTGTGTATTTAGTCCTTGGACTGGGTGTGGATTAAAGGACAGCAGGTTGATCTGTTTATTAATGGTTTCACTGACTTGTCTTTGCCCCTGGAGGTGTGAGGATGCCTGTGCCAACCCTTGGGCTTGTGAAGCTGCTTGGCCTCTTCACACTACAGAGTTTGGGTCACCTTGTGGCATTTAGTTAAATGGAGGAAGTTTCTTTACAGTTTGTTTCCCTTTGGTTTCAAGTTAGTGTATCAGTTAGCCCTCCCTAACAAACCCCAGGCTAGTTTGTAGTTAACCCTAACAGACCACTCAATTTCTTTTAAAAATCAGAGCTCCTCACCTACTGGAAAGGCTTTTTTAAGCATTTGTCTTCCCTAAGACTGACTGGCCTGGCACTGCTCAGTGTTGGTGCTGTGGGACCTCCCCTGGGCCATGGGGTGTGCAGTTCACAGAGGGCACATGAAGGGTTGGGCTGCTGCCTCCTTCTGCAGTCCATGGAGTGCCCCTCCTGCACGGTGTGCTTCCTGTAGAACAGAGGATCTTGGATCACTGCAATCCAAACTGCTTCAGTTCCTGGTGCTTGTGCAGGTGTGCTCATAGCCCCAGGCTATGGGGAACAGGGACTGTGATGGAGAAATGCAATTTGGGTTACATGGTGCCTTCTTTTTATTTTTTGGGAAAGTGGTGTGGTGTTGGTGTATGAATGAGGTAGAGAAGCCTTAGGTACTGTTTTTCAGGTAAAAAAATATTTTTAATCAGGAAGGGATCTGTAGTTGCTGAGAAGTTGTGTTTTAAACTGGACTTGAAAATAGGAAAGAAAAACATTAATTAGTGATTGTATTCATTGATCAAAGAATGTTTTTCAAAGTGCTTTTTTATCTGCAGTGTGGGCTCAGAAAGTGGCAGTCTCCATTCAGACTGCAAAGAAAAGCAACACCTGTCTCTGTCCTCCTCTGCTGAATCCTTAACCCCACAGAAGGAGGAGGGACAAAGGGAGATGCTGCTCAGTATTGGTGCCCTCACCTGGTCTCAGGGATGTGCCTTTGGCTGGAAGGAAGCCTTGACTGTGTGCCTGTTACACTCCTTTACCTGTCTTTTTAAACAGTTGTCCATTGACTCTGAACTGCCTGTGCTTATTGCTGTTAAGAATTTAGCAACTGCAAAAAGAAAATGGCATGTGTGTGCCTTGGGCATGGGCCTCACTTGTTTTAGGGGTTTAAGCTGAGGAGTTAACTAACTAATGTTAATGTTTTGGTTTTTTCACTCTGGAGCTTTTACATACAGAATAATTTTCTTAAAATCCGATTCAAAGCTGCTAGAGGGTTTGGAGTTTTGAATGTATAAATGTCTAGGAAAGTTAATCTTGTCATGTTTTCTGTTATGTCTCACTTTTCTTCCCCAAGGTATGTAAGATCAAAATCCAATTAATGTTGAAAAAGGACAGCAAAGATTCTGAAGCAGCTTCAAGAAGCTTGAAGACCCCATAAAGCTTGAAGACTTTATGCCTTATGCAGCTTATGGCATAAAGAGCTTTTAGTGTTCTTTTGGCCCTTGTGTTGTGTAAATCAGAAACCAGACTACATCTTTAGGGATTGATGTTCTTAGAAGAACCTGGTCAGGATCTACATACAAGCAGGAGTGCAAAAGTTTTATAAAAGTTCAAAGTTCTGCTGTAATTAGAAGTGCTCTGATTCATCCAGCACAGCAATTTTTGGGTTTTTTTTCTACTCTACAGCTCTGTCTTAGCAACATTCAAACTGAAGTGCAGCCCTTGCTCATTCACAGGGACAGACATTCCTCTCTAGCTGTATCAACATCTGCTTTGGCTTTGGCAGTACAAGAAGAGCATAGCCAGGGCAGGGGCTCCCCAGGGAGACCAGGACACCCCAGCATGCCAAAAAAATCCACGGGGGCTAAGAGGAAGGGGAAGAGTGGGAGGTGTGACCTGACAGTAAGCTTGATTTATTTACTTTCTTTAGTTGGCTGGGTTGAACTGGTGGGGCTGTACAACCCAGGAGGGAATAGGACAGACAAGGATGAGGAAATGGCCATATCATTTTGAGGAGGTCCTGATTTGGCACCTCCTGGGTACAGCCTTTCTCAGGGTATGTCAGAAAAGCCTCTTGGGATGAAAAGTGCTGCTCCTGAAGGCTGTAGAAGGGAAGGTTCCTTATGTGATAATGAAGGGGCAAAGCCTTGGTGTGTGCAGAAGGGAGGTTCTTAGCTGGAGATCAGACCTGTGTGTGCCTGCAACATGTACAGGCTTCACTGGAACAGGATTGCAAAGAAATTGTGTGGGGGGGGAGGTTAGGGAGTTGCAACATGAGAGTATTTTATTTGGGTGATACTGATGAGGATGAAATGCCTCAGGTTTTTATTTCTAAAATGGCATTTCAGTTATCTTAGGAGGTATCATGGGTTTTCTGTTTTGCTTTTACAGTTCAAATCAACCCTTAAAAGCTGAAATCAGAGCCTGTTTTTTTGATTGGGGCAAAACATTTCTGCAGCCTTTGTTTCCAGAGCTTTTATGGTGGTGGTGGCTTTTCACTGCAATAAAATTTTAACAAAAAATATATATGGCTCTTGTCTGCGATGAGACTTGTATGTAGGAAAAAAGGCCTCACTTGAACCATTGGGTCAGTGGGTTTCTATCTCTCTTGCTCCCTGAGCAGGGAGTACCTGAAGGGGTTTAAGAACCTGGAGCTTCTGGGCAGTTTCTGTATTCATGGTAAAAGCTTCCTAGCATGTCTGTTGCTCTCATTGGGGTAGTTACAACCTGATTTTATCATTTTTCATTTAAGTATTTTTTCATTTTTCATGTAAGTATTATTTCATGTAAGTCTTCCTTCCTTATTTTTCATCTGAAACTGCACTCAAAGTATTAGGGCCAATTTTAATGTTTCAATTGCACAGGAGAAGAAGAGGAGGGATATTTTCAGCTCTACTGCATTTTGCAGAAGCAGACAAGCCTTACAGGGGCATGAGGGGCACCTGCAGAATGAAATCCTCATTAATTTAAAGAGCCTGGGCAGGCTGTAACAGGGATCTTCACCCATTGCCTGCAGTGTCTGCCATCAGATATAAAGAACTCCAGACCATTTTCAGAAGTTGAGCCTTGCTGCTTACAATCATGTGCCCAGTAGCAATACTGGTTTTATAGCAATTTATAATCTTTCTTGCCTCTTCTGCTGTCTGTCATGCAGGCAGTAAATTACCAATCTCTATTTTTTTTTTCACCCCTTTAGGTGATAACCAGTCTAATACCTCTTCCCTTGCTTACATCCATCTCTGTTTTTCAGATATCAGCTACTTGTTCTCTCAGATGATCTGATGAATGTAGCTAGTTTAACTCAAGAATTCTTGTCCTTAAATGCCACTCGAGCTTTTGGAGTTGCTACTTCAGAAGGAGAATTTTTGTGCTGTCTTACCCAATCTTTTTCTAGCTGTTGTAACTGAGCATCTAATGGTTTCTCCAAACCTTCTCTTTGTTTCTGTACTTCAGAGCCACCCCATGGGGATGTGTATGGACTGTTTTGGGAGCAGAGGGGAGTGTGCAGTCATTGCAGTGTCACTGCAGACATGTCACTCTTCCCAAACAGTAGGGAAGTTGTGATTACCCAAATGGTGAGCTCTGCTTGCTCCTCACCTGGATTGTCAGACATTGGAAGGTCTCACCAGGCTGCAAGGTCTTGGATGAACCATTGCATTCACAAGGGACGGATTCATGAGGTTCACAGATCCACCCATTAGGAAATTACTTTTCTCATCTCTAACAAAGCGTTTCCCCCACCTTGCACCCATTATTCTGTCATTTTCAAATAACAAATTCCTTTGTGTAATGTATCTTTCAAGAAAAGAAGAAATAGTAAGAGCCATTGATATAAGTTAATGTCATTTAACCTTCCTGGGCAAAGTGGTAGTAGAATTAGAGGAGAAAATCCTGTATTGGAGGTGTGGTGATACTGCACCTTGAAGGTCTGGTAAATCTCAAGGAACTGTATCAGTCTAATTTCTTGAAAGCAGACAGATAACAACAGGCCCTAGGGCAGTATTATCTGGTTAAGTAGCTAAGTGGGCAGGGGGATGTTTTAGCTGGATGCAGTTTCTGTGCTGAAGGATCTCAGCTGTGTAGCTGCTATTAGAGCACAGCTCATTGGGCCCAAATATTTACTGTATAATTTAATACAAACAACATAAGCTAATGTGTCTGCTCCCCTCTAGAAAGTCTTTGTCTTCTAAATCTGCTCTTGCCAGTTCCTCAAAGTTCTCCTAGACCTTTCTGTGTCCCCTTGTGCATCTTGAATGAGATCAGTGACTTCCAAGGCTGGCTCTGGTGGGGTGGCTCATTCCACAGAGCTGCCCTCTGAAGCCACAAGGAAATCCTGCTGAGTAAGGAGAGTTTCTGTTAATGCGTAATCGAGTCATGATAAGACCAGCTAATAAAGATAAGGTTCCCAACAAATGCTGGGACAATGAGCAGGGAAATGTGGTATGGAAAACTGTGTTTAATCATGACCCCTGGCTGCCTTGTTTAGAGGAAAAGCCCTGCTGAAGAGGATGCATGGGCATGTTGCTGAAGGGGAGGGAAAGCAGGAGGAATCCAGGGAAAAGAGTGGGATGCAGGAAGGTGATTGATTGTTCCTCTGTGACCATGAAGGCAGCACTCTGACCCTGGGGAGGGCTGTCTAAGAGTAGTTTAGTCCTAATGCACTCATGGCTGCAAAACCAGAGGGAATTCAGTCCCACTCCATGGGTTGATCTGGTTTTTAATGCATGGGGGAGGGCTCATTCCTGCTTGCTCTCTGGGGAATTTGGTGGAACACCCTGCCCTGGAAGTGCCAGCAGGGTGTGGGACAGTGGGGCAGGGCTGTGTGTCCCCATCAGCCAGGGCACGGGCAGCACAGCATATGACATCTCCCTCACATTTGGTGTTCTTCAACTCAGCACTGTTGTCACTGCCAAGATCATTTATGCTGGATACATACCTTGCTGTATCTCTGCTTTGCTTTTTTTTGACCTGAGGTGTAAATTAATCTATGGGCCAAATCACTCACTCTCTGACCTATGAAAATTTAATCTTTTCCCCTTTCAGAGTAGTATCTTAAAATTGCAAGCTTTGTTAAGTATATGCCAAAAGGTGAGCTTGCTCTTAGGTGCTTCTGGGCAGTGAGCAATTGTAAAGCCAATAAACGAGGGCAATTTTGTAGACTTGCATTTTTTCTGAGTATGCCACTGTGTGTCAGGCTTCAGCTTTGCTATGTGTTTGCCAGAAAAGCAGCCACTGACTGGCACTGCAGCCCTGGTAAAGAGCTGGGGAATGAGGGTGGGAAGGGACTTGAAAGAAAAATTATATTGGTGCCTTAGACCTGCAGTCCCTCTTTTTGAATAGCAGTTACAACAGAGACCTTTTGGGCATAACTGTTTTTTTCCCCACCCTTTTACATCTGTCTTGCAACCTGAATGGTGATGGGTTTAAGCTCTTAGCTTGGGGTCATATTTGAAGGACTGATCTAGTGTTGAACAAGCATGAGTGTCAATTAAGAAATGGTTACCTGCATATGATAATTCAGGGAGAACATGATTGAAAAGAAGTGCTGATTTTTCTTGTCTGTCAGCTTGATCCTTGACTTGCTTAGGTGCTGGTGACCGTGTCTCAGTAGTATCAAATTTATACAAGTTATGCATGGCATGGATATAAGGCAGTTCTAGCTGGCATCAAGAAATGGATGAGAAAACCTGATAAGCTCCAAGGAGCTTTTATATGTAGTCTTATGTTTGGCATGTTGGATTCTTTTAAAAAATTATTAATGCTGTGGCTGTGAAGATGAGTTAAGAACTTCAGTGTGCAGGATGCAGAGGAGCTATCAGTTTTGGCTCTACAGAGAACTGGGGTGAGGTTTACTGAGTATTGCTGGAAGCGTCTGCTTAAAACAGGCCAGCAGGAGCTCTTAATTTAAAAACTGCCCCATGCCTGTGTCCTTAGGTTCTTTTGCAACTGCTTAGGTAAATCAACCGCTTTTGCCAAAAAGCTGGGATGAGGAGGAGCACTAGGAATTATGACTCTGGCAAGCTGAAGTTGCAGATGGCCACAAACAAGTGGCTTGGGAGAGGTGGGAACTGCTCTTTTTCAGAAGGAGTGTCAACACTTTAGTGAAAATTTAAGCACTGTAATTTTGCCTGATGAAGGTCAGTGCAGCAGCACCTGCAGATGCCCTGAATTAGTGGGTTGTGCTTTTACTGAGCAAAAACATTTCCCTCCTGCTAAGAGCCACCTGGAAGTTATTTGTAAGGAAAGCAGGAAAGTTTAATCAACCTGTATGACTTCAGTTCCCAAGTCACTTGTACAAAAAAAAAAAATCACCTTCTAAATGAATAAGTAGGAGTGGGAGGTATGAGACTCAACAAAATAGGCCAAAAGGCCAAGCACATTATCAATAAGCCTATTCTGCTGCTGTCTATTTGAGGACAAAGTGCTGAAGACATTGTTCAGTGCCACCACCTGCTCCCTCAGGGAGAGGTGTACTTCACTTTTGTTTAGATGTTGAAATGCCCTTGAAACTCAGCCACAGGGTGTGATTCTTGGGTATCCCATGCAGGACCAGGAATTGGACTCAATGATCCTGATGGGTCTCTTCCAACTCAGCATATGCTATGACTCTACAAAGGCAAAATCCTCTGAGAGGAGGTGATTTGGAGATAAGTTCATGTTTGGCAAAGCCTTGTCTGGGCCATGGGGCTGTGCTGTGCCCTGGTGGCAGCAGCCCCACTCTAGGACAGTGCTGAGCACAGTGACACCAGGGCACTTTGTGGTCAGCGGTGCCCAGTCCAGTGTCCCTCCCTCGGATGGCACAAAATTGCTCTATGAGAGTCTGAAAAGAGAGTGGTGATGTCCAGGTTCAAGTGCAGGCCAAGTATGAAGAAAACAAAACAAAGCTTCAGCAGCCTCCTGTGATTTACATGGGCAAAACTCCCATGCTGGAGGACAAAACTGCACTCTTTGGATAAGTGCTTATCGTTCTTGAAGCTGGCACAGCAGAGCAGAGCAGTCCATGCTTCAAAAAGCAAAGTAATTAATTCTCCTTGCTCTCAGCCTCAGCAGTCTCCGATGTGCAATGCTGCACTGCAACCAGGCATGGAGAAACTTTCCTCCCAATCAAAAGAAGTATTCATTTTTTTACTCTGATACAGCAGGGTTGATCTTCCTTCTAATATTAATGGAGAAAATGTCTTCCCTGCCTTTCCATGACCTTCAGTGTTTGCGCTTTGTGTTAAAATTTCCATTCTCCCTCCCTATTCAAATGCTGACATTAAAAAGAAAAAGATTAACATTCCTTTTGTTTAAATCCCTAATAAGGGAGCCTTAGAGCATGCCAGCCATCGGATGCAGGGGTAGGTCTTGGCTTGCACTCCTGGCTCTGGACTCTTCACCTGGGCCATGCTGGGTCAAACCTCACCCCAACACAAGTGCTCTTTGCCTGCTGTTTGCTCAGTTGTGGTTAAAGTATGATGATAGCTGAGTCTGGGCTGGAGGTTTGGAGCTGTGCTTCTCAACCTGGGATATTTCTACTCATCCTCTCTATAATGGGGCTGACAGTGCCAAAACCTCTGGCATCCTATTTCTGTTGCAAATGCTTCATTTGTGTCCCCTTGCTCTTAGCATGTGCAGTGGCCATCATCTCCAAATGTGTCACAAACAATAATGAATAACTATACCAATCAAAATTAGTGCTCATTTAAATTCCTGCCCCAGCACTGAGATGCCAGGGACTGCTGGGGTTATGGGAGGACTTAAAAAGCAAAGTATGTAAAAATTGATCATTTAGGTATAGATACATGTTACATGCCATTGTGTGGCAAAATGCCTTTTGGTATTAAGGATTTGGTGTGAGTGGTTCAGGGAGGCCAAAGAGGCTGAATGGTTCCACGCTTCTTCGTCTGAGGAGATAACAACACTCCTTAAACCATGAGGGGTTTAATTGCAGGTGCTGATGTGTTTATAAAGCACCCTCGGCACGCTGTGACCTCCTACTGTAACGGAAAAGGAAATTCTCTCTGTGTGAGACTAAAACAGCAGCTGCAGCAATGGCCAGAAATGTTACCCAGGCTGGGGGGAGCACCTGGCACCTCCCCCTGGGGTTCCCTGTGCTGGTTTTGGTTGTGGTAGAGTTAATTTTCTTTTTTTAGCTGGTTTGGGGGTATGTTTTGGATTTCTCCTTCATTGACTTGAATATGGCAAGGTCCCTTCCAACTCAAACTACTCTGTGATTCTGTAATATC
The DNA here is from genome assembly GCF_017590135.1 of Pyrgilauda ruficollis. Classification (NCBI taxonomy): domain Eukaryota; kingdom Metazoa; phylum Chordata; class Aves; order Passeriformes; family Passeridae; genus Pyrgilauda; species Pyrgilauda ruficollis. Next base: position 17,812,587 of record NW_024523822.1, on the reverse strand, counting down.
CCAAACCATTGGTCATCCTCAGCAATAAAAGTTGTGGAAGAAGGAAGGAGGAGTGGGATGTTCAGAGCGACGGTGCTTGTTTTCCCAAGTCACTGTTACACGTGGTGGGGCCCTGTTCTCCTGGAGATGGCTGAACATCTGCCTGCCCACGGGATGTTAATGAATTCCTTGTTTGCATTGCTTGTGTACATGGCTTTATCTTTACCTATTAAACTGTCTTTATCTCAATGCACGAGTTTTCCCACTTTTACCTTACCAATTCTCCACTCCATCCAGCTGAGGGGAAGTCAGTGAGCAGCTGTGTAGGGCAGAGGTGCTAGCTGGGGTTAAACCACGACGCTGCCCAAAACAGGTCTCTGGGAAAGGAAGATGGATGGAGGATGCTCAGGAAGAGACTTAAAGGTGGAAGGAATTACAGCAGGAAGGTGAAAGCTTTACCTGGAGACCTGAGCAGGAGAAGACACATGTCCTGGCAGGATTGTGTGGGATGAGGGTCTCTGAGACTCCCCAGTCCCAGGTTGCTCATTTCTGCCCTTGTGCCTTTGCCCCTTGTAGACTGAAAGGCTTAGAAATGCCAATGAAAGAGCAATGATTTGATACCAATATAAAATGAAGCTTCTTTGTTGGGAAGTCGACTATGCCAAGCTGAACTCAGTTCTTATCTTTAACACATTTATTCAGCAGTCTTATGAATACCTACATACATCTCAGTTTCTCTGTCCATAAACTTGGGTTAATGCTTTTATTCCTTTAGCTGTCTTACAGATGTTTGCAAAACTAATTATTTTTTTAGATTAAAATTGCTGCACACTAAATTTTACACAATATATTGCATTGGGATGATCCAGACTTTTAAGAAAGATTTTTAAAAAAGAGGAAGGTTTAAGGGTGAGTTTGTGTACTGAGGAAGCGACAAAGATGTCCCATTTACTGTGCCTGAGCCAGCTTGCTGGATGTGTTAGGTACATGTAAATTATGAGAATTTTAGTATAATTGTGACTACCATTTTGGTGCATCAGTTGGAGGGAAATAAGAAAACCACAGACCCCCCTGCTTTTGCTTGCTGTGCTCAAGGCGTGCTGTGTGATTTGCTCTGACAATTACCCGGTCACTCAGCTCTCACCTCTGTCCTAGCCAGAGCTTGCAATAATCTCATTGGGATAATTCAACTGCATAACACCCCAGAAACCCTGCCTGGTGCTTTTTATGCTGCTTTTCCATTCCTTCACTGTGTATCTCACATTCTCCTGCTTTCACTGAATGCATTCACTTTTCCTGCTGTGTTATGAATATTTTTGGAGTTATGCTCTAGAGCCACAGGTCCCATTCATAGCTGCTTTTCATTACCTGGCAGATTTCCTGCTCAGGTTTCTCTTTTTACCCAGCAGATAGTAAAAAAGTTCCTGTCCATCAGTGGTGTGCTCTCTCCTTGCTAACAAGATGCCAAATGGTCTTCCTACCATGTTGTCTTATGTGCTTCTAAAATTTATTCTTTTCCTCCTTCTGTAAACTGGTAAGATTTCAGGATGCATCGTTTTGCTACCTAAAAATATCTGAGGGCTACAAGATGAAAAATGTTTAAGTGGTTAAATTTCTGCTGATGGCAAATATAATGCATAAATATTACTTATCTTGGTTGCCATTTTACCTGTGTGTGTATTTCTCTAGGTTAAGTTATCATCACATAGTTATCATTATGCTCATAATCACTCAGATTTCTTGTATAACCCAGCACTTTCCTTCCAGTTTGTACTGGTCCACATGGTGCTGGGACACTCCTTCTTCCAAGAGTGATCCATGCAACTGCTGAGTTTCACCCTGCAGGTGCAGGTTTCTTGCCCCATTCACGGTCTGAATTTCAGAGTGACACATTAAATGAAATTCCCAAAGGTCAGAATTGGAGATTTGAGGTAAGAAATGGTGCTATTGCACAGTTGTGATTGAAAAGTGAAGGTTTTTTATTCTTCTTCCTTAAAAAAATAGTATTTGAGAAAACTGAACTGAATAATTTAGACTGCAGGGAGTTTATAGTAGCTTAAGTTGCTGCCCCAGAAGTTGCCAAGGCTTGGTTAAATGGGGCTTTGAGCCACCTGATCTATTGAAAGATGTCCCTGCCCAGTGCAGTGGTGATGAATGAGATGATTTTTAAATGTTCCTTGTGATCCAAACCATTCTGTGATGCCCTTCTCTGTTGTCTGAGTGGTCTCTCACTATTCACATTTAATAAGGCTTCTGACATGTCTAAACTGTGTGTTATGATGTACTTGGAGCCCCCAGATCTCTAACACCAGTATAGAGCTTCCCAGCATCTTACGGACCGAGCACAAGAATAACGATAATCCTTGTCAGCAAAAATCAGACAAAATTAAAAAAGCAGAGGCCACCTAATTCAAGTTGTTATTGACGTCCCAGTGACAGATTCTTCTACAAGCCACATTTTAATCTTGTACAAGTTTAAAAATCTGATTTTACTTTGTGTTTAACTAGATTTCTTCTGATTAGAAACTTCAACACTTAGGTTAAAATGGCAATCAACACCTGAGCACCAGGGACTGCTGCTGCTGGGGGACCCTGCCCAGGAAAGGCTGTCCTGAGCCATCTCCTCGCTGCAGGGCTCTGCCAGCACAGGCCCTGCTGGCCGTGCTGCAGCAGCAGCTCTGGGGTGCAGGGCTGTGGGAGGAAACTCGGTGTCAGCAGCGTTTTCATGGTGTGCAATGAAACTCCAAGGCCCTGTCCCCAATGGCTGCCGTGCACAAACAATGTCCCGATTGTCCCTTGCTGCTCCTGGAAACGCAGTCACTGTGGCTGTGTTAATTAAAAACAAAGCCTGCTTGCCCTGCCCAGCTCCCACAGCCACGCTGGAGCAGCCTCTGTGGGCACCTGGGCTGCTTTAAGCTCGGCCAAAAGGGCTCCTGGGCTCGGCTCTGCTGGGGTCTGAAGTTTGGTACCACACCACAACCTGCCTGCACAAAGCCCCTCAGTGCCACCAGGCTGCCACGCTGGCCAACAGCCTCAGATGTATTAGCTGTGTGGTGATAGACTGCAGGGCCACTGCTATTGTTTTATTTGAATTGCAGAGATCTCAAAGAGCCCCAGTCCTGTGCCCTAATCCACTGTATCTGTGATGTACAAATACAGAAAAACCCAGGTGGGTCTTGCTCTTCCTAAGCTCCCTAGGAACACTGCTAGTTAAGTAGGTCAGTGCTCCAAACACACAGATGTACAACACATATCAGACAGGAGAGATGCAAACTGCAATACTAAGCCATCAAGTGGCTGTTAAAAACATCATAAGGGCAATTAAAATATTACCATCCTATCATACAAGCAGTGGAAAGGAAAGTGGCAATTAGTTTTAGTTAGAGCTTTGGAGTTCTGGACAAGCATCTTCAGATGCATTTTCTTTCTGGTCACCTGATCTGTGCATCCATGACTGCACAGGCATCTGCCTCCACCCTGCAGATGAACACTTGAGCTGGGTGTGATGGGACATGTGCATGCTCCCTGTCTGGCAGCCTTTGCCCAGGGAGCAGCTGATGTCACTTCCCCACCTTGTGCTGTTGACTTGTGACACACAAATGCAGCGAAGTGCTGCCCCATCCAGTCACTCCTCTTCAGCAATGAACCAGACAACTTTATTGCAAGGGAATTCACTTGTTGCCACCCACTGCAAACCTCCCTCTACAGTTATATGTTGTGCTGATGATTAATAAAAATTAACTACATATGGGTGAATCACAGGGGTGGTTTCATTCATTCATTCAGTTTGTGAATCTGCAATCAGAATAAAAGGTGTTCCCCAAAGGCTCATTCCCAGGCACTATCTGCATCCTTCCTGCAGGAAACACCTCACTGACATGGGGAAATAAACATTCACGGAGTCCACTTTAATACAGTTGGTATTTGCCAAATACTGCAAAACCAGTAAAACCCTCATCGCAGCTCTAAAGGCATCAAACTCCTGTGCACAAAGTTTGGGCTGAGGTTGCGTGGGGTTTGGTTTTCTTGGGTTTTATTTATTTATTTTAGAGTAAAACAAAAGAGTTGAGAAAAAAGTTACCAAAATTTTTAGCCTTTGTTTTATTGAGTTACAACAAATCAGCAACAAGTTAGAAAAGTTGGATTTATTCAAACTCCCTAGCATCCTATTTGTGCAGCGTACTGAAAGGTGGGCAAGTTTTCCAACCCCAGCTCATCAGAGGAATGAGCACTGAACAGCTCTTGCACCCGGGCTCCTGCTCCCCTCTGCTCCCTCCTCACACATGCACAGACAGACATCCCCACACAAATCCAAATTAGCAATATTTGAAAAAAAGTGCACTCAGGAACCTAAGAGTGATCTAAAAATTTAGTGGCACGGGTTAATAAGAAACTTCTGTTGTGCGCGACAACGTCTAAAGCTGGAGGGCAGCCTGCTGGTTATGGTGTCCATCACTGTACCAGCCAAAGAAACACAAATACATTTGGATTATGAAGCATCTTCATTTCCTCATTCCAACCCCTCTGGGAGTTATACTGCATGTTTAAACAAAAAGTGCTTAAAAAAACCTCCAAACCAATAATCAAAAAAAGGCATTCTGGCCAAATCTTCAGAGACCCACAGCTGGGGCTGGCTGGTGAAAAGTGAAGTACAGGAGCTGGAGAAGACTTGCCTTGTAGAAGCATGGAAAAGCAGAGATTTAATTATTTGAATCAGTAGCAGGTGGCCATAGAACAAAACAAAAAAGTCAAAACAACAAGAGAAAAAACCAAAAAACCAAACCCCACTGGTCCAGAACATGATTAACTGGTCTGAAATGTAAACTGGAGTGGGGATCTGGGCTCAGGTGTTGATCTGCACCAAGACAATTCCAAAAGATTGCAACTCTTTCTTAAAACACTTCAGGAAAAAAAACCCAAAATCTCCCTCTTCCACAAAAGACACTTCCCTCCCCCCATCCAACCCCAAAATTTCTCAATTGCATTATATGCAAGAATAACTTGCACTTATTAAAAAAATTAACAAAATTTTTATGTTGTACAAATCTGTTCCAGTAGAAGAAGAGGCTGGGCAGGAAAATGGGTAGGAGAGAAACTAAGAGAAAACTATATACAAGAACCCTTTCCTCTCTCTTTCTTCTCTTTTGTAATGCAGTAGTAGGACTTTGGCACTATCAACAATTCCATGGTGACGCTCCATGAGAATATTTCTTCCCACTGTGCCTCCACAAGCGCAGTTTGAGACTTGGACTCACAACACACTCTCTCACTCAGGCAGGAAAATAGAGATTTCTTCTATTTTCAGAGAGCATTTCCCCTTCAACATCAGGACAGTGCAGCTGAGGAGTACCCCTGAAAAAATTACAACAGCACCATATTATTTTTTAAGGCACTATGAACTGTTTGAACTGTTAACTATGATGAGACCTGGTTTGCATCCCTGCACGTATGGAAACACTGTTTTGTGTTAACTGTACCCTGAGGCCTATCCTTATCACAGCCTCATCTGGTAGGGTGTTGCATTTTTCCTGCATGTAACACCCAGCTAATAATCCCCTATAGACTTCTAACAGGGATATGTGGTCCAGCCTTGGCTCAGGCAGATCCTCACACTGACTCAAAATGATGCGTGCACGTGTTTGGGGAAACTACTTTGCAACCACAGGACAGACAGTGCTAAACCAAGAAGACTTCAGGTCTTTCTCCCCCACAAAATGCCCTTGTAATACTTCCCATTTTACATTATTTTAGAAAATTATACACACTAAAAGACAGTGGAAAAAGTTGGATGTGCCTGTGCTCTGCAGAGCAGCCTCCTGGTTCTGCTATCTCTCCTGCACCTACATAAAGGCTGCACAATTGGACCAAAGATCAAAAGATGACCCCTCAAAACCCAACCTTCAAATAGCCACCAATTCACACGTATCCCCAGTTCCCAGCAAAAAGCAAGGGCTCTATGACAGGGATTATGCTCAGTTTTTCCACACTGAGGTGTGAATGTGCAAGAAGTGCAAACATCCTCTTCACCCACCCTGCAGCAATGCTCACTGAAACCTGAGCTGACTTGTTATTTCACACCTCTTATGGATGTTGCTGTCTGGTCTGTTATTTCCCACAGAAGCAGTGGGCTCTATCTGGCATCTGCAATGCAGTCAAACCCAGGGAAAGGCCATAGGCTTGCACCAACATCAAGGGGAAAAGTCCTCCCGCCCTTGAGACCTTCCCACACAGGCCCCTGTTCGTCCTGACTCACTGGAAAATTTTAATTGCTGCACTGGGTTTTGCTTCTCCCTCTGAAATTCTTCATTATATTAGAGCTGGAGTCTCTAACGTACCTTACCCATTTCAGGGGAAAAACCATGTCCTCCCTACTTCAGCCTTATTCCCTCAAAAGTTTTAGGGTGACCTGAAATCTGCAAAAAACACTGATCAAGGTCAATCCCATGCTGAGTTACTTCAGGATGCTGACTTGGAGCCCAGCACCAGTAGCAGACACTACTGTGAGCTTTCTAAATGAAAGCCTAAGCCTCAAGAAAAGGGAGAACTTGGGCAGAAAGTGAGAAACCCCAGTGATGTTCACTTCTGGTGGTTTTGGACACTGAGGGATGCACTGGGTCACTGGCAAGCAAGTCATCTCTGCTCCTGAAACAGTGCAGAAGGGGCTGGAGATGCCAGGAGGACCCAGACTACCTCTGAGGCTCAGTATCATGCATTCAGCAGATACAACTGATGACTGCCTTCAGGCTTTTTTTTTTTTTTTTCCTACTGTGCAACTTTCACACATGGTTTGACTTTGGCAAATCTCCACAGAGCAGAGGTCACAGCCATCAAGATCCAGGGACTTCAGCTACCTCGTTCCCACCATGATCCACAGGCTTTGGTGCCTGTATCTTGCAGGGTTCATGCTTAAAAAAGGAGGTCATGAAATAACTCCAAAAAAAGACAGTTTACTGTGGAAAGGTGGTGATGGGGGAAAACACCAGATCATTCTGAGAAAAAAACAAAAGCTCTGATCTTGGGAAATCCCCACAGGGAGACAGCACTAAAGAAAGCCAGCAGAAGCTGCCAAACACTCTGGCACGCTCTGGTCCTGCTCTCCTGTCTGAGCTGTAGTTTGCTGTGTTTAATTCAGAACCAGTTTCTGTTTGTTGAGTTTGTGCAAAGGAGGACAAGGGACCCAAGTCTGACCCGTGCTGTTGGAAGGCAGGAACCTCTCTACTGATGGAAAGGGAGCTACAGCTCTCTCCTGACAGAGCAGTTGGGCCTCACTCCAAGAGGGACACAAAGCTTCGTGACAGTCCGGAACACTTCCAGAGATGGCTTTAAGTGCACCCTACAGCAGCCACTCAACATCTGGAAGGCCTGGTACCCTATGGGGACAGATCTCCCAACCCCACTATTCAAGAAAGCTGATATGCTCCATGGAATAAATCCAATTTTGCCAAAAGCTTCAGATACAGACTTAGTAACAGAGCCTCTTCTTAGTCCCGGGATGGCATTGCAGAGGCTGGCACAAATCCTGCTCTCACAGAGGCCCAGTCCCTTGTGAAATTCCCTCTAGCTGCAGAATCTGCCAAACATGGATTAGTTTTGGAAAAACTTGGTTTTTTAAGGCATAAGGTCTGTGTAGGCTATAACACAAATGCTCTCTAGTAGTTCCAAAATCTTCTAAAGCTACATACTGGAGAAGAGAGTGACTGAGATGGTCTGGAAGAACTGAGATTTTACAAAAGCCACACATAAATTCAGTCAAGAAGGGTATGGAGGTCAATCATCAAAAACCTTTCATTTTGGACTATGTAGATCAAGCTGGCAAAACAGCAACACCACGAATGTGAAAGGAGTATGCTTCTGCCTGATGTATGGCTCAGCAGTGAGAGACTCACACAGTAAGAGTGGCTGTGTGAGAGACAAGAGGAATCCCTTGTCAGCTCTTCAGTCCACCTCTTACATGTGGGACCTGAAGAGCATGTTAGGAAAAATCAAGTTTTTATGACAACTGACAGAAATAAGTTCCCTGTCAGGTCATACAAAAGTCTCTGCTTTTGAGTCATACCCTGGATGTCACTTGGGATAACACCTTGTTAATTTAACACCAAAATTTTAGCTGAAAATTTCTAAGACTGGCTGCCCAATGAAAGCTTAGAAAAAGTAGCTGAGATTATTCCCTGAGTCCCATCAGCGTGGGGTATAAAGATCCCAATTTTTGTGTCACAATGACTGTGGCAATGCCTCCATGCGTGCACCACAGAGCAGGCACTCGCATTCCTCAGCTGAATATTACAGGCAGAATATAGGAAAAAAAAAAAGACTTTTTAAAGTCCCCAGAGCAGCACACTGAGAAACTGGCAAGGAGCAGAGGACAAAAGGACCCTGTGACCAGGCTTGCACGCTGTTAGCAGTAGAAGCAGTAGAAGTCCTGTTCCAGTACACCTTTTCTCAGCAGGTGTATTTTACACACAACCACCAGAAAGCTCCTCATCAAAAGGATCATTCAGCAACAGTTTAACTGAGATTAAAGTTCTCATAAAAATTCCTCTCTGATAACACTTGAGCACCTCCAGAGCCCTGAAGCTTTATGGCCAACATCTGTCCCAGGACACAGTGGCAGGAGGTTCACTCCACTCCTGACACTGCTCACAAGCACAAAACCTACGCTGCTGGAAGGGAGCTCTGCAGATCTTGGTTTCATAGCACAAGAGGTTTGTAAGAAACAGGGGTTTCAGGCAATTCCCCCTGCTCCTGCCTTCTTCTCCACTGCCCCTCTGAGCCCCTGGTCTGCTCCCTCTCCTCAGAATCAACAGTTGTAGCTGGAAGGGGGAAATGTTCGGGAATAACAACCCGGAGAGAAAGAATCCCACAATGCATTTATTCGTCACACGTTTGACTTTAAAAGGCAGATCAGATCCTGGCTCTCCCTCTTATGTGGCTGCACAAAAGTGGCACCCCAGTGTGCCTCTGGCTGATGTTCCCACATCCTTCTTCCTTTAATCCCTGCCTTTGAGACACAGGTAACACCTGTTCCTCACATCCCTAATTACCAACTTTTCCAAGGAAAATGGAGGACAATGCCTTGCAATGCAGTCTGAATCTTTTAAGATATTTTGTTATAAAGATGCTGTCATAACATTTCTCAAGATTATCTAACAAAATTCATAGTTAAAAAGAATACCACTTCAGGATTGTTTTTTTTTTTCCAACTCAGAGAATGTCCAAGAGACTCTGGGACAAGTACTGCACATGGAGAAAGTGGCATGCTAGGCAGCAGGGCTTGCTGCCAAAAACTGCACTGCTGCAACAGGTAGTTCAATCCAAGTACTGGCAGCTATAATAGCAGAAGTCTTAAATACAAGTGTGGAGGCACTTCTAGCAGTCCTGGCTTTTTTTTTTTTTAATTTTTTTTTAAATTTTTATTTTTAAGGAATTGCTAAATTATATTTTACTTTTTAGATGCCAGAAAATTACCAATTTTCTCAAACAGGTGTTCTCTCACTATAGTTTTTAATGCAGGATGCTGAGCTTTCTGTAGGATAAGCTCTAAAGTTGTGGTTTAAGGAAACTCCAGCTTGGGAGAGACAGATTCAGGTATACTGAGCACAAAATGTTACAGGTTCCAGTGAACTCAATTCAACGTGCAAGAATTACTGACAGTGCTTGTTCCAGATTTACACCTGTGCAGTTGCAATCAGAAACAGGTTTCAGCTCTCCAAATAACAAGTCCTTTCGCATTGGGAAAGATCATATGACCCCCTCCTTAAAGCCAGACCCTGCAGCTTGCTTTTAAATTCAAGATCCTGTGAAGAAGAGCTGCTAAACACCCACACAGCTTAGTCTGGGGCATTTCCTAAGCCTCTAGTGAGAGCAAGCAGAACAAAGCGAGACTGAAGAGAGTTCTCACTTGCAAGAGGAAGAAAACACATTTGCATGAGCCACTTCAGTCCCACTTTTTTTTTTTTTTGCTTGCTTTTGCATAAAGAGGCATCTGTGTCCTAGGCCCTTCCCCCAGTGACCTTTTGTTTTCAACATGGCAGGATGCTGCAAAGGAAGGACCTGAGATGCAAAAACAGGCACAGCCTCCATTCAGTGATCTCTCAGCAAGGGGGATATTAGCAACTAGTGTTACTTACTATTTCTTTGTGTGGGTCGGCTAGCATGTTTTATGTAAAGTACATATAGGTTGTTTAAAGACAGAAAGTTTTAATCACTTATTGAAAAAAACAAAAGAAAAAGAAAACCTCCAAAACCTCCCTTTATCCAGGACTTGACCCACAAGCAGACAAAAAACAAGGCAAATGGCACTAACCCCTCCACTATCATGCAGTTGGCTTTAATTTACAAGCAGAATGGGTGTCCCTTTTGTTCAGGCATCCAGCAGGCACAAAGCATCCGGCAGGGATGGGCTCCAGGGATTTACACTGAAGCGGGGCTATAGAATGCTGGAAGCACACCCCGCCAAAGGCAGGCTCAGAGAAACAGGGCACCCTCAGCATTACCTGTCTATACGTGGGAATTGTCTCCAGATATACTTTCAGAGTCCAAGTCTGGCAGCTCTGTGTGGCCCTCGGGGGCTGTTTGGCTCCAGCTGTCCATACAGTCCGAGGCAGCGTCATCCTCGCCCACCGTCACCTCCACCCAGTTGACCTCTGCTGGCTCCTCATTCTCCTCACTGCCGTGGCCATCGTGGCTGTTGTTGCACTCCAGCCTGTCTGCACCCTCTGCTTGATTCCCCAACAAAGAGTCCTTCAGTGGTTCACAGTCTCTTTTTGCTCTCACCACTGGTTTCCCCCCATTCTCTTCATTCAGTTTTTTATGCTCCTGGTAATGCTGCCGAGACACCTCATTACCATTCTTTGGACTCTCAGTGTGTTTTGAGCTCCTTTTCTGGCTTTGCTTGTTATGACCATCACCAGCATACTGCTGCTGGTACTGGTCAATCCATTTAAGTGACCCTGTTCTTAGTGAAGACCGGTTTTCCTTGAACCAGCGAACTATTTCAGTTCTCGTGAGCCCGGTCTGAGATGCCAACTGGTCATACTCCTGGGGTGATGGCCACTGGGTCCTTGCAAATGTGCTTTTCAATAGATGAATTTGCTCTTGTGTTTTCTTCAATGTGGTGGAGGACCCAGATAAAGCACCAGGGAGCTGAGAGCTACCCAGAAGTTCTGCCTGGCTTATTGCACCATTGGGAGTTCCTTGATCCTTAATTTTTCTGTATGATCCCATTGAGTCCAAGACAGCTTGCTCCATGCTGTCCCTTATCTTTCTCCGCTCAGAGAACCATGAATCTATCTCCCTCCTACTCAACTTAGTCTCTACTCGAAGCCTGTCCAATTCTCCCTGGGTAGGAAAAGAGCATTTTAAGAAACTCTCCTCAAGGGCCCTAAGCTGCTCCTGAGTTTTCTCTTTGAATCTCTGGGGAGTAAAATCTGTGTATGGGTGAAATGACCGGCCATGTCGACCAGCTGAAGGTGCTATTTGATCTTTCCCTAAAGCATCACCAGGAATTTGCACAATGCCCCTCTGACTTCTGTACCTGTGGTCACTAAACCACTTTTTGATCTCACTCCTGGAAAGACCTGTTGCCTCTATAAGCCGGTAGACTTCTGCATCATCAGGAAACTGGCTTGCCATGAAACTGGCCTTCAGCTCTGCTATCTGCTCCTTGGTCTTTTTCCGCTCGCTGGCTGGGGTTGCTGGAACAGCACTCATCTTGGCAGGAATCTCAGGCACCTGAACTATGTGAGGACGCTTGGCCTCTGGGGCACTTGATAAGGTCTGTATTGTCCTCTTTTGCCCCTGGTTTGGGGCAACAGCAAGTGTAATTGGTGAACAGGAAACAGTTGAACCATTTGACACAGGAGTCAAAACCAGGCCAGTCTGGCCCAGTATCTGACAAGGCAAAGCTGTCTGGATGATGGGCTGCGGCATTTTTGCAGTTGCCAAAGGAGCTGGCAGGACGGTGATGGTCTGGGGAACTGCCTGGATAGTACCATTGAACATCTTCTTCCTTGCTTCCTCCACTTCTTCAGGAGACCAACTTATACCATGCTTCAAACGTTGCGTAGCAAACCAGATTCGGATTTGTTCTTCCGGATGTTTTGATGCTGCCGTCAACCACGACAGCTCTGCTTGTGTTGGGTAAGGAAACTTATTAAAGGAGTTGATCATGGTTGCGTTAGTGTCCAGTGCGGAGTTGTATTTGGTGCTGTTCAGAGGGACCGGGACCTTGGGGACAAGGTTGATATTTGGTGGCAGCTGTACAGAGGGCATGACATGGGCTAACACATCATGGAGAAGGTCTCCATTTATACAGGCAATAGCTTCAGTGGCTTCAGTTATGATGCGGGGCAGAGCACCATCCATGTGGTTTTCCGTACCTCCCTCTTCTGGCTTTTTAGATCCCTTCTTGGTTTCCCCTTTAGGCTTTCCCAGTTTCATCACGGGTGCTTTATTTGCGCTGACTCCCCCATGCAGTGAATCGTCACACTCTGCATTTTCTAGCCCACTGCTTGTGACAGTGACATCATTAGTGGCGGCCTCAATAGACTGCTCTAGAACAGTCTGATTATTGCGTTTAATTAATTTCAGTTTAAAGTTAGTCTCTCCCGGGTGGTATTTTGTGTTGTGGTCAGATAAAGAATCGTATTTTTTGGTTGTGAAGTTGCATTCAGCACAGACATACAGGGGGTTGAGAATGACATTTGGATGCTGCGTGTCAACGTGCTCTGTAAATTCATTTAAGTTTTGTGTCGAGTAAGGGCAGTACTTACACTCATAACCACCCTGGGGTTTCTTAGACTGATTTTCACCCGGGGGCTTCGCCTCCACCACTTCGCAGTCTTTGACTGAGTTTTCTGAAGGCCAGGTTTTTTTGGAGTCCTGCTGCAATGCACCAGTCCCTTTGTCTTTAGGGGCCTCTACACCCTCGGCACCTTCCTGCTCCACGACTTCAGAAGTTCGCACCATACAGGGAGTTGTGGACTTTCTTTTGCTGGCCATGGCAGCTGCTGGCAGTGTGCTGTTGTCCTAGATGGTGGCTTCTTTTGACAGGATGAGCAACCAACTCAGTAGATCTTGCAAACAGCTCCAAACTTCCCTGATTATTTGACTCTGTTTTGTCTACAGAATTTCTGCCTTGGCTGTGACCCTCAGCTTCGCCTGTAGACCTGTCAGCTGCATGACACCTGTGAAACAAAGCACATGTTGTTAGCCACTGATCAATCCAAGTTTTAGCAGAAAGCCACAGCTCAAGATGAGTGCATTTGCAAGGCATGTGTGTATTTTGGATATTGCCGAACACTTCTTCCTCCACGTCATCATTTTAAGAGTCAAAAATCTTCTCAAAAAGAAGAAAGTCATGGGTAATTTGCAATGAAGTGCACCACAGGAAGAAAATGACTGGAACAAATAAGATGAACAGACAGGGAATTTTAATTTCCACTAGACTCGATGTGTTTAGTTAGGAAAAGAAGAAGATAGTACTATAAATACTGCATCTTTTTATAGAAGCTGCAATTCTATTAATTACTATTTTGAAGTCTGCAGCTTTGAAATTGAGTGTGATTTATATTAAACTTAATTACTTCCCACTGTCACTTACCTTGTAAATATGACTACTAAATGACTGTGGTTACTAATGATGGGTGATTTCTAAATAAAGCTATAGGATCTGCCTTGGTTGTAAAAGTAATGGCAGAAAGAAGAGTTAATGTAAATCAACACTTCCAAATGTCTGTGTTTTGAGAAAAGGTGGGCTCAAAGAAACTGTAGCAGAAAACTACAGCAGATTTGTGGAGGCCTATCAAGTCTTTTCCAGACAAGAAGTTTCCTTAAAACACAACTTCTCACTCAACATTGACAGAAATAGCTACCAAAGGCCACAGAAGCCCTCAGATACCTCTTACACAGGGTCCCTTTCTGTGACCCCACTGGTAATGTCCCAACTTGTGCATGTCACTCCCTAAAGAATTAAAAAAGCCGAACCAAAACATTTCAAAGCTTTATTTTTAATGCTGAAGCACTTTTGAAAGTTCCCAAATGCAGGAATTCTGTAAAATGTATTTTCTGAAGGCTAGGAGGCAAACATCAGTCAGAGCAAGCACAAAGAAAAATTACACCAGCTTTTTCAGGATCTACACACACTCATCAGGACTGGATGGAGGGAAAAAAGGTCACTTCCTTATTTGACAAGATGCTTTTTAAAATTTACCACTGATTCAAATTTGTTATACTTCCTGGTCAGGTGGTCTCTGGTTCCATAATATTTCTATGGTCTTGACACAAAACTCAGATTTAACAATCAAGAAGTTCTTGGAATTGAGTGGGAGACACACTGGTGCTTACAAACCAGAGAAGGATGGAAAGTGGGGATTTGCAGAGCGGGTCAGGCCTGCACTGAGTTCTGCAGAAGTGTTCTAAATGGAGAATTTGAACTAGAGATCCAATACAAAATACCCCTACCCTTGCAGGGGGGACAGACTGGATGATCTTTAAAGATAATTTCCAATCCAAACCATGATCTCATGTCTAACCAAATGCACATTTGCTTATTGTGAAGACTGTAAATGATAAGCTGCATCCAGAACTGGAGACATGAAGATCTAACAAAATAAAATATCACTGCAGTCACATCTGGACACATCCAACATCAGCAGAGACTTTATAACTGAGTGCTGAGTGCTGTCCCTGTATCTGCTCCTCTCGCTGGAGCCTTGGCACGAGCGAACCTGTGAAAGCAGCCGCCAGCTCCTCGCTTGTGTTTGCAGCTGAGGAACATGCTGCAGGTCTCCAGAGCAGTGCTGCTGCTCTGCCTGTCACAGATCATCCCATTCCTGTACATATGGAAACTCAAACCACACACTGCCAGAGGAAGCAGCTCCAGCTGGGGATAAGAGCAGGGATGGCAGCTCCCCGCTCTACGCACTCAAAACCCAGCATGAAGCAATTCCCCACACACGAAACACTCCGTGTGCGAGTTCGCCACGCAGCACCTTCACGGATAAGGCTCTTGTGAAACTCAGGCTGTGAAACACCAAACACACCATGGAGAAGATCTCATGCACATTTACTATGGTGTAGTGCTTTGTGTTCACAGCCACTGCCACCCCTGCATCTCCCAGTCCTGACACAGCCCAGGCACGCTCCTGCACACTTGGTGAAGCATCAGAGCAGCTGGCTGACTTTCAAGAGTGCATTCGAGCTCCAGGTGCTTCCCTGGGAAATAGAGCATATTTGCTGAGCTCTGTGAAACAGGGATGGGGCTGCCCACAGGCTTATGGCTCTGCCTTGGTCAGGGTGACCCAGTGCTATTTCCCCCTAACCTAGGACCACCAACATTGTCACCAGCATTCCCCAAAGCATTTGCCTCTGAGCAATTCCTTTCCTGCTTATTTTTTTTCCTTCTGCCTTTTAAAGATAAACAAAAGAACAGTGAAAGCAATGATTCCTGGTTTTCTGTACATTTGTGCCGATTTACTGTTGAACTGGATCACACTGAACATTCTATATATTTCCACATATTCCTTCAAAATTCCCCTTCTACTTCACCTCACAATTGTCCTTCCACAGATATTTTGGCTGTGATCTGTGACTTGCTGCATCCCACTGCAGGTGGGATCCAAAGCTAGAGACAAACACACAACTGTCCCAATGCCCATCTTCCCGATCACCCATTTTCAATTGTGCTTGCAGAAAATTAATTTGCTTTGAAGCTTCCTCCCTTATACCAAATTTGGCTGAAACAGGACAAAAGATGAGAGACAGGGGCAGAATGGGCTCTGTAAGCCCAGATGGTGCTGTGAACAGGGTGAAGGTGATCAGGTCATCTCACTCCTCCCCATAGATCCCACAACATTTGTGATACTGACTTTCTTAGATGAGGGAAGGGAGTGTCCTGGGCCAGGGCAATGAAGATGGAGCCACAGCTCCTGGAATGCTCCTCTGAGTCTTGCTCTCCCTCTCAGGCCACAGCTGCACCTAATGGTCTGCTCCTGTTTTAATGCATGACCTCGTGCAAAATTCATGTGGCAACATCAGCAAAAGGAAGAAAATTCAAAGGACATGAAAGACAGAGCAAGGCTTATTTATATTTCACTGAACTTCCCCCCGCCTCCACAGGAAGAAAAAGTTAGGAACATAAAGGAATGTGATGGAAGAGAAAGAGTGGAGAAGGAGAAACATCTAGGTTACAGCTTTGAATCAATCAAAGGTTTCTTAAAAGTCAGACTAAATGTTTTGAACTCCCCCATCTCTGGAAGCTCAGCAAGCTCTCTGCTGCACCAAGCTCCCAACTCTTATGAGGACAGGAGGACTGGCCTCAAACAAGGATGCTCTGATACAGAGGAAGGGCCAAGGTCCCTTCAAAACATATCTATGTGTGTGGAAAGATGAACAATTCTGTCTGCTACAGTTTTTCCAGAAAATCATACAGATTGTTTCTTCTCTTCCTTCTTCCTTTCCAAAGAGTGGTTTTCTGCATGTCTAATTGCTGGCTTTCTAACCCTACACTTTGAGTAGTTTTTTCTGCCACATGAGAATCATGATGCACCACAGAAATCAAGCACAAATCAAATGCTTCTTTTTTGAGGTCAATAAAAGAAACAAATGACTTTTAGCCTATGATGTGTAGTCTTGGGAACTCATAACTAGCTACAGACTGTCCCATCAACCCACATCTTGAATGATGGGGAGGAGGAGAAGCTCAACACTTACCTGAGCAAGGAGAGTTTATTGGGATCTCCAAGCAGTGTCTCCTCCAGGACCTCAGTAAGGATGTCATTTGGGATAAAGAAAGAAAAAGCTCCAAAAAATAACTGGACCCCTCTCCTCCCTCAAAAGACATCCTTGGGAGGTGCATAATGTACATTTGCAGGGACTGCCACAGCTCATCCCAGAACATTAGAGAAAGCATCAAGAGCATCTCACAGCTTTCAAACATGAGCCACTTGCCAGAAAATCAAAGCCCCAGCAGACAGCTTTAAGTATGCGGTGTTGCTCCTGACAAAACTGATAAAGGATGCCACTTCAGTTCCTCCAATGCAAGGCTTAGCAACTGGCACATCCTGATGGCAGCCTGAGCTGCACCTTACCACCTGAGCCCTGCCCACAGCACATGCGTTCCTTCAAGGGGCAAAACCCACATCTGATATTCAATGCAGGGCTGCACCATGGTCAGGTCAACCTCTGCCCCTAAAGCTGGCCCTGTTCTCCTTATGTTTTGTTATGGACAGGACTGTGGACAAATAACTTCTTTTTTTGGGCTGCTGCCACTGTGGAGTGCCCACAGGAGTGAGGCAGAGGGGTGCAGTCAGCAGCTGCCTTGTGAGCTCACTGTGTACTCACTGGGCAAGGGGAGAGAGGAGAGTCCTCCTCCCTCCTGCTCACCTGCCACATCTCTTGCTTGACTCCCCAAACTGCAAGTGGTCGAAACAAAAAAAAAACCCAAAAACTCATATTTTGAATTTTCTTTAAAATGAACAAATGCGCAAAGCAGCAAAAGGCAACCAGGTGAAAAACAAAAGTGCTTGGCTCCAAGCAGAATCTGCCATTGTGAATGAGGTTTAAACCAAACCACAGAGAACCAAACCAAACCTGTGTGCAGGAACAAAAACTTTAAATTTGCTTTGATTCAGTAAAGCCATGCAGGACAGAAGCACACAAGTCAGAAGCAATGCCTTCTTCTAAAGTTATCTCCCCACAAGTGTGTCACAGCACTCATGAGTGAGGGCCTAACCGTCCTTCATTTAATTTCTGAAATTTGTTTAAATAATGAAATAATCCTTCCACAGTCCTCTGATCAACTGAACCCCTGTTAAAACAGCTACAGAGCATCTGACAAGAGAATGAAGTGGGATCTTAATGGCAACTCTGTGCATGACTGAGGAAATGCCAGATTTCCTATCCCAGCCCCACACTGGAGAAACTGCAGAGAATCACATAGGAAAAATAAACCGTGTTTTTAGGCCTGGCTGGCACTGGAAAGTGCTTGCCTGTGTAGCAATGCCACCTTCCATCAGCATAAGGTAACTGTACAGTGCAAGCTAAGGAATGATAACAACAAATCCAAAAGGTTTCTCTTGCTGGATATTGAAATCTTTTCACTCTCTCGCATCTTTACCTAGTGCTTATAGCTAAATTTTACACCCTACTTCCACCACAACAAAAGGCAAGTATTTCGGTAGAAACTGAACTCCTTTTCTGCACTGCTGTTCCCACAGGCTCCTCCAAGGTGGTGGCAGAGCAGGAATTTTCCACGGCACCTGGACACAGCTCAGTTGCACAAAGCATCATTCAAAACCCTGCGAGCTGTGGCTGGGGAAGTGGTAGGGCAGGGGGGAGATGGGGAGAGATGCTGCTTGTTTTCCTTTATACCAGAAACATGAAGGAGTCTGGAAAAGGCTGTCTAAAGACAACCAAATCTGAAGGTACGTCTAATAAAAAAGCATGGAAAACTTATATTTTAGCAGAAAGGAAAAAGTGCATCAGCATTATCACTGCTTTGTGCTGTACCTTGCTTTCAGCCAAGGGCTGGAGTAAAGTAAACAGAGGCTGAAAGAGGTTGAACCTCCCAGGCAGTGCAAATGGATCTTTACTTTTCACAGATAAACCTCACTTTTAAAAACAAACAAACAGAAAAAACCCAAACACTTTAGGGACACTTTAATTTGCCAATAAAATCTTTCTTTATTTTTTCATCTTGCTGCATTGTTTGCTCTGCCCTGTGCTGGCAGAGAGTTCCCAGCACCTGGCCTCATTTGAAAATGAGCAGTGGGAAAACCACCAGCATGAGAATAACTGCAAATAAGCACACAAATATATAGCAATGCTCATTTGCAAGGGCTGGCTGATGTTTGAAGAGGGTGGAAACGTTTTATTTTACTGCTTAGGAGCTCAGTCTCCACAAGCAGCATCCTCTCTGCTACACAGGACAAGCAGCAGCAAATTACACCCTTGTAATTTAACACCCACACCCCCCTTGTCTGAACATGACATTTAATATCACAAAGGTAAAAACTCCTCCTTAGAGCTTTCCCACGCCCCTTCCCCAGCTTGAGGACACAGCAGCCTTAACAGAGGAGGAACACAGCACAGAGCTCAGCAACAAGGACTTGGGCACACAATGTTCAGCCCCTGGGTTCTTTTGGAATACCATCCCGCTTTATTTCACAGGAAGTGGATCTCAGCAAAGCTCAACACAGATGCCATGCTCTGCCCTTGGTCACCAGCCAGTGTCCACCTGCTGATCACCACCTTGCAAACACTGCAGGTTGTGCTTAAGGCAGAGACACCACCTGCATCCTTTTTCCTGAGCTGAAGAACTTGCCACCCCCTCCAGGACGTGTGACCAACCACACTGTGAGGGCCCCAGTGACTCTGTTCATTCCTGGATAGCTTCAGCCATCTCCTCTCACAACCCTCCAAGCCTGTGGGTCCCTGGATGCAAATGCTGTGTCCCTCTGTGTGTCTCAGATTTTAACACTGTGTGCCTGCCCAGAAGTCATGCTCAAGTTCAGAGCAGAGCAGAAACTCACTGATATTACTTGACAGCATCATAAGTCCCCCTTGACCATCTACTCTTTGTCCACGAAGGCTGCAGCAGTGCAAACAGAAGCAGCACAGGGCAGAGCTGACATCCTGCTCCCCACCAGAGACACTGAATTCATGTGCAGTAAAGCTGTGGTAATGTTTTTCTCCTACAAACACAAGGATGAGAGGGGAGATACACATTTCACTGTGCAAAAAAAGAAACATGCCTTGGGTGATGTTCCTCCTTCCTTTCAACTGCTTTCAGCATGCAGCTGCTACAGTAATATCAAAAAGCACATCAGCAAGCACAGCAAAAAACATGCTGTTGCTCTCCTCTGTGATAAAACACTTAAGAACATTGCTTAATTACATACAGAAGAATAAGTGGAAGCAAACCAGGGCAAATAATTCCTGCGTGATAGATTGCGACTGTAACGATTTACAAAAAAAAAAAAAAAAAAAAAAAAAACCCAAAAAAACAAAAAAAAAACCAAAAAAAAAAAAAAAAAAAAAAAAAACCCAAAAAAACAAAAAAAAAACCAAAAAAAAAAAAAAAAAAAAAAAAAACCAAAAAAAAAAAAACCTCAAAAAAACCACACAGAAAGAAAGGCAGGTTTTGTGAATTAGGGCAGAGCTTTTAAAACAGCATTTAAGTCACACCAGCATAGAGCTCCAATACCTCTACAGTTTTTTGTAAGCTGAATAAATCCCAATTAAAGGGGAGGTATACATACTGTTATAGTAGCAATTTTTGCAGATGTGAAAAAATAAAATTACAAGTTTGCATATGTTGGTGTAGACATTTCTAATTATAAAAAAATTCCCACACAGAGGTCTGTAACAGGATGCTGTGACCATGAATATTTTTCTACAGGAAAGCAGCAATTGATAATTTTTCTTTCTTTCAAGGATCAGAGACTCACACCTTTCAAAGGCAATCAGCAAACCAAAGTGCCTCCGGGAATGCTGAGTTCTCCAGCAACAAGTCCTGTGAAACTGGATGTCAACACATGAATGGGGGCAGAAGCAAACCCAGTGCACATCCCACCTCTGCCCTGCACTCCCCTACAGCACAGTCACTGAGAGACTGTAAAAACACAAAGATAAAACACAAATCAAAAGTTTTGGTGGACTGAGGGTAGAATGAAAGGGTTTTTAAAAGGCACCAACAGCTGTAGAAAATCCCAGAGAACCGAATGATGAAATTAATCACATGAAAGCTGCCTCTTAACATTAACAGCTCAGCTGTGATGCAACCACTGTGTAGAGATAGAAGAACTCACTCTGAAAAACATGGGTATTTTGGGGAAAAAAACCCCTTTGTAGGCTTCACCAGAATAGGTTGTGTGGCAGCACCATGCAATAGGCTTATTTCAGAGTACACTGCTAACAGGCTGTTCTTTTGAACTAAAATGTTCTCATTCAAGCTGCTGTTAAGCCAAAGATGTGGGGAAAATGGTGGTATGAACACAAGAGGCCAACCCTTTCCCAGAAATGGGGAAGCTGAACATTGCACGCTGTGAATTTTCTATTATAAGTACCAATCTGCAATCACTGGCTCCTACTTTTTTTGCCTTTTTTTAAATGCAGGCTTAATTCAGTTGCTAAAAACTAGATTAGGCCTGACTAGCTTTTTTGCTTTGTGGAAAAAATCTACTCATGATTAGAAACTGCACTTTGCAAACTGGTCCATGCCCTGAAAAAATACTTATATTGTAGCAACAGTCACTTATTCCACCTAGGATATTGGCCTTAATCTTGATGAAGGCAGGAGATGGTCCTTCTCCAGGAGGGCACACTCCAGAGCAGGAGGGAGAAGAACACTCAAGTGCCAAGGTGGGGACATCATCCACGTTTCCCTCCTTCCCAGCCACTGCTTTCTCCTCCAGAAAAAGGGCTGGCAACCCACAGCTTGCACGCAAAATGGGACACGTGGGTATCTGTGGTTGCTGCAGCTCCCACTGGTTTGTGAAGTTGGTGCAGTCTGGGAAAAGCTTTTTTTTCTCTGCAGTGTGTGCTTCTGCCAGAGGCACGAGCATCCATGTCCTGCTGGACACCTGACTTGGCTGCTGCCCTGCTCTGGGGCACAAAAGGACCCCAAATCCCAGTGGCACCTGACTGTGCACCCAAACCCCAGACGGTGATGGTGGATGCCCTGCTGAGACCTTGCTCTCCCCTTTGGGAAGGAGGAATACAAACTGAACTCTTCCAAGCAAGGTGATGCATGAACAGCCCATGCAAGATACAGTCAGGTACATCAGCAAATGTTCTCAACACCCACAGAGGGGCTGGGCTGATCCTCTGTCCAACACCCTCCACTGGCGGCTTCCAGGGGCAGCAAGCACCAAAATAGTCATCATGTACCGTGTCAAAATTATCTCCTTTAATCAGTGGTGTGTTCAGTGTTTACTCCTAGGGTGGGTACTTGCATGTTCAGAAGAGAGAAATAAAAACCAACAGACTTCTTACAAGAGAAATAAAAAGCTATAAAAACATTCATTCTAATAAGTTTAATTACTTGTCTGTGCAACTCATTGAGTTCTCATCACTGGACTAAATTAAAGTCACTGGATAGAAATAATTTTTCATATTGAGTTTTCATCCAGCATCATGTGGTAGGAGGACAAGAGACTCACAGACACAAAGTAAAAATTATCTGTTCAGCTTAGTGGGTTAAACCCTGGATGAATCTGTCTTTTATTTTATGCAGAAAAAAATAGTTTATCCTGTTAGAATGTTCAGCTTAACTTCTTTTCAGATACACTTTAAAGAGCAGTATTTTTTCTGGGAAATGGTGGATATGTCAAAATAAGTATTCTTTGCTTAGAACAGTTTTTAGTAATAATTTCTTATTTGTTTAGATCAAATATCCTAACAGCAACATCTGGTCCACTTTCTCCTTCATGTCATCGGTCATTCCTAACACTGCCACCTAGACAAGGAACAGCTGTACACATTTCCAATGTAACTATATATTTTATATATTATCACATATTTTTTCTCTTCAGATTTTATTGTTACTATAGAGACACTCTAAGTTACATTCTTCCAAAGCAGAAAGAACATGAGCTGTGACAGAATCAAGACATTAAATTTTTTTACTTTGCTTACAAAACTTAAGCAACAGTGCAGATTTCCTACTTAGTACTTCTTAACACTACTTGGATCCCTTCTCAAATTCTTCTGCTCTGGGAACCATAGCACCCTGCCTTTAGTCAGATGAGTGTCAACTTCTTCCAAAATAAAATTACCAAGGCACTCAAACACTTTTGTAGGTGTATTGCAATGCGAAAACAAAATAAAAATCGCATGCATATTCTAGGCGTGCCTCTCGCAAGGCTGCAAGGCAGAAATGAGCTCTAAATTTCTCAAAAAAAAAAAACTCCAAGAGCTCTCACTTCTCAAGAAGTAGCCCCTAGAGCCCCACATGTCTTGGCTCTGGCACGTACATGGCACAAACCACAGCAGAAAAGGAGAAAAAGCCCCCAGAGGACCTGATGGAGGGGAAGGAGAGACGGCTAAGGCCACAAGACTGTTTTGGTGACCACTTCTAAGAAGCATTTAAATTTGAGGGTAAAAGAAAAGAGAAGAAACTTCTGCCACCAGCATGCCATGTCTCAACAAGACAAGCAGTACACACACCTATGGGAGGTTTGGGACAACTCTGTCCAATATGGGAAGCAGCCTTTCCATCAGCCTCATTCACCACAACTGCAGCACTAAAAGAGTCTATGGAACACCCAGGAGAGAGGAAGGAGCTCAATAATTAACAGAAAACATTGGTAACCTGTATGTCTATAGCTGCACAGCTCTCTGTTTGACTCACTCACGATGTATTAGAAAAAGGCAGATGGTTTGTGATTTGTACAGCTGATGAATCACTGCACCTCTTTCCTCCCTCCCCAATGGCTTCTCTGTGTATCTTCACATTCCCCAGTGAGACCTACAGATTGGAGGATAACACAGTACAAGCACAGCAGCATAATGTCTCCTGCCACAGGATGATTTTACCTGTGGCCCACAGCACTGCTGTTCTCTCCTGTCCCCATTTCCCTACCCACTCACTTACACATTGGTGAACTCAACAGCTTCAAATTGTCTTCACTGACACAGCTTACACAGCCTGAACCTCTGCACTACTGGGAAAAGCTTCAGTACATGGTAATTTTGCCTTTTAAAATATCAAGTTTGGCTTATAGACTGTAACAACCAAAAATACTCATTTCCTGAATGGAAACTCTTGAGCTGCAGTACCAGATGCTATTGAAGGAAGAAGCCCAAAAGCTGGGTTTGGGGTACAAAGATGTGTCTTAAAGCCCTCCACACTGAATATTTGCACAGCAATGAAATGGAAATGTTTCACATCAACACTTCCATAAGCAGGAGTTTAGACACAACTTTTTCAAAACAAGACCACTCCTGGAAACTCTCACATGACTTTTCACAGGACCTGAACACCAGTGACCTCCAAACTCAGCCAGGGGATACCAAACCAATCTGATGTCCAAGGCACTTCAGGGCAGCTCCAATTTTAAGCACACAGAGTCAGCTGTTGGCCTAACTCACACAGTTCAGTGACCTGCTCTATTAGGAGACTCCTGTGGTACAGATGAACCCCAATATTTCTAGGAAGGCATTTTCTTTCCCAAACCTGACTCAATTTTGTCACAACTATAGCCAGACTCCAAGCTCCTAGCCAAGACAGAGAAAAAAAGCAACACATGGGAAAGTTGGCTGCTGCTGGTTAAGAGGAGTGAGATGCCTGGGAGAATTCCACAGGCAGTGCTTTGCATCAGTCTGATCTCCTCAGCTTCCTGGTGATGAGCAGATTTGGTTCAATTGAAGGGCACTGCATGTATCTTGCTGTAAATAATTTTCACTCGCTCTCATCTTGGTGCATTTTACATCACCATTTATTGTGCTCTGCTTGCTTAAAGAAAAGGCTGTTTTAAAAGTGGCCTGGTGAAAAACATAAGTTCCACACTTAGAGGCTTTTCTTCTCTAAAAGCAGTGACATCACTTCTATCCACCATGTAAAGCAAGTATCTTTTAGGTCCTTTCCCCTCACGTAGGAGCCTGCCTTAGATAGTTAATGACCTGTGGTGATCACAGAATCCCACTGGTCCAATATTTGGAGGCTTTAGGGCTGTGAAGATATCTATCCTCACAGCAGGCTTGTGAGTTAAGGCACTGCTATTATTCCCATTGCTCAAATGGGCAATTAAGGCACGAAGAGAACATGGCAGAGGCTTTGCTAAACGGTCAAGTCAATTTACAGCTTGCTGCCACCAAAACTGGGTATCAGAGTGCAAAAATCATGCCTTACCCAAGGTCTTCAGCAGGGCTGGAAACTGCACTGAGGTTTTTGGTTACTGCTCCAATCTCCAGTAAATTCAGGTTACCCTCCCAGCTCACAAGTGGAAAACATTTAACAGTGCCTGCGAAAGCAGCTGATACTCTTAGATTAAGTCCCAGCAAAAAAGCACCGAAGTCACAAAACCACCACAACTTTCACCAGGAGGCTCATGGGAGGAAGCAAAAGTCTAAAGATAAAAGATCTGAACTCCTCTGCCTTCTCTCAGAAATCACTCATTGGGCCACATGCACATATACAAGAGAGAAGCTTCTCTGCCAAGGTTGCTAAACCTCCCCCTGTCCTTACACAAAACAAAAGCTGCCTTCCTCTGCAGCTGCTGCAAAGCATACCATGAGCAAACCACACCAACTCCTCTGCTTGAATCCTGAAGTTCGAGAACTCTTCCCTTTTACACTTTTTTGCCAAAATTCTGGAAAAAACAAGTATTTTAGAGAGGGTTCCCACAGAACAGAGATCTTCTCATGACAACTCCATCTCACACAGAGTCTGTGGGCACCATCAGTACACTTGTTCCCTTCTCTCTGGAGACCCTGGATGAGTTGACCCACATCAGTTTCAGTCAAGAGCACACATTTTTTTCTGCTTTTTGGTGATACAAGCTGAGCATTCCTAGAATGAATCACATTATTCCTTGGTCAGTTCCTCAGTCAGCTCTGAGGTCAAATGCTGAAAAAGTGACCATCTAAAAGATGCTTAGTTACACTGTTTCTGTCATTTGAATCCCATGCTGTACCTGTGCTTTTTGAAGTTGTTTTACTACATTTGCTGTACTTCATCTCTTGCAATTCCCACTCAGATCACCCCTACATATAATCTCCCCCTTATTACCTTCAAGTTTTATCTCAGCACTTTGTTTTCAAAGTGCATTTCATTATTTCTCTTTCTCTTATTAAGCACCCAGTCCTCACACACATACAAAACACTTTGTTTTAGTGTAACCCTAGTGCATCTGTGTGACAGAGAATCTACCACATGTTCCACAGGAGAGGCTGAGAGACAATAAATAACAAGTCCAGCAAGATCCTTTTGAAACATTTCATGCTTTCCCTTCACTGCAGATTACATAACACTTTCCTCTGCTCACTGGACATTTGAGGCACCTAATACAAGGCCAAGATACCAGCTCCTGTCTGCCATCAGAAACCAGCTGAAGCATCACTGATGTTCCAGATGTCTACACCCTATGAAATGTGAAATCAAAAGCTGTTTGAAGTTATTCACCAAGTGACACTATTCTAATTTCTTCAGTCATCCAAATATTTCTTTTCCTTAGGAATATCACTGATTATAAATATAACTTTTAATTAACCCCCCCCAAAAGCCAAACAAAACCCCCAGAGTTAGAAAGCCTTTCAAAACTGTGCTTACTTATGGGGAAAAGGCCTGTCTTGCCCCACAGGATGCTGAGGTTTCGGGTGGGTATGAACAGTTTAAGTGTCCCTATGGGCACCTATCAGGCAGGCACACAAACGCCATTTTCCCTCTGGAGATCACGGGATCAAATGAGCTTCCTCTTCCTCCCTGCAGCACCCGTGGCTGCTGTAATTTGTCACAGGGCAGAGCCACTGCCCTCTGTGCACAGTAACAGTTCTGCTGCCGGGAGAATTTGGCACGGCCACAAAGGACCTTTGTCCGTGCCAGAAGTGGAGCGCACAGTGCAATCCTTCCCCCTTGTCACACAGAGCTGGGTTTCCATGGCTGGGTTGGAAACACTCCCCCAGTGACTGCAACCCACAAACCCAAACACTGTCCCCCTCCCCAGCACGAGATCCTTCTTCCCCTATCAAGGGCTGCAGGCCAGTGGGGAGCAGTCACTGCTTTTGGGAGCCTTTAATTCTGGTGCATTCTACCCAGACTTGCTGCAAGAATGAGTCTGAGTGAGTGCCAGAGCTCTGCTCTCAGACTCTGCACAACTTTTTCCACCTAGATACTACAAGACCACCTGAATATAAAGGTCTCCAATTTCCAAGTATATTCTTGTCTTCAATAGGCCAGAAACTTGTCAGACTGATCTGATCTCCTCTAACAACATGTGATTCCTTTGTGCAACATTTCTCTGTTTGTGTCTGATCTTCCAGCCTGTGTGTGCATGTACGTATAACTTTTTATTTTTCAAAGCAGCAGCTCTGAATTCATCCTGTCCCACATTTCCCTCAACTGGCCCTTGCAATGAGGGTCCCAAGGCCAGGAGATGAGCTGCCAGCATCTTGAAGCTCTGGGAAAGGATGCCAACATGGGACGTGGGGGACAGAGGATGAGCACACCCAACACTGTGCTGCTGGTAAAAAAAGTGGGATTTAGCAGGATGCAAATGTCTCTGCATTTTCATTTCACTCTAGAAACACAAAGAGGAAATGATTACTGAATCATTCACAAACTATTTAATATCTGAATTCAAAAGAACCAGGGATTCTTCTAGAAATATACAACGAAAGAGAGCAAAAAGGATCTTTGGAAGTAAGACCTGATATGTCTCAAAAAATAGTAGGAATTGACACAGTCGTAAATACAGTGAGATTAGCACAATCCAAGCCTTTGGAGACTTTTTCCACAGCCCATGACACAAAGAAGGACATGTTTCGTTTCTTCTACTTCTCATTTGAAGCATCAAGGGATACTGATCAAAACAGTTCCTACTTTCATAACTGAGTTTGATCTGGACCATCCATAGCCTAGATGCTTTGGCACAAAAAATCCCTTATAATCCCAAACCCCAAAAGGAACCATGCTTCACATGCAGAAATTATTACTATATTGAGGAATAAAATGCCAAGGAAAACAACAAGAGAAGGCCTGGCTAAATCTCCCATTCATTTATTTCTAACCAGTGGAAGGGTTTGCCATCAGAACACCTAAGTGTGACAAAGTACTTGGCAGTTGCCTCCTCCCATCTCCTCCCACACGTTTTAATCCTAGCGTGCTCACTATTCTGAGCTCTGCTCCGAGCCAGAGTCAGCCCAGGCATCAGCCTCTGTCTCCCTGGTGCTTGGATTTCCCCAAGGGCTACTTCATAGCTCCTCCAGATGAAGAAACTGTAACAATGATGCTTGAGCAATACTTGAGAAACGCAGAAAAGGAGGAGAACTGCTCCATAAAACAGTTTCCCAGTGAAGGGTATTTGTTTAATTTTTTTTTAAAGAATTTCTTTAAACTTGGTTTCTTCTCTTCCTGTTTCTGGGATGCCAGGACCAGGCCTGCAGCAGCATGCCCAGGGCTTATGCTCACCCCACTGTCTCTAGCAAATCCTCCTCCTTCCTGCTCTCTCCTCAGAGCTGCAAAACAGGCTCCAGCCATCCAGTCATCCAAATCCAGTGTGACACCAATATTCAGCATTTGTTGGCCAAAACACATGTGCACTCCTTCCAAGGGAAAGAACAAAAACAAACAAAAAAACCCCTTAATGATTTAATTTCAAAAGACACTGATTCTGTGACCAGCTTGCGTTAATTTAGATGGTCACCTGGTTTTATAATGTTTGTGAAAATTTTTCTCTTGAAAAGAAGCAGCCACCAAACACTCCAGTATGAACTCTGTGCGATGTGGCAGTTCTTTCCATGGCAGCCCACCAGCACCAATCATGCTTTTCTCCACAGACTTTGCTGCACAGAAAAGGAGGGCAGGGAAAGAGCTGCTGCAAAGCTCTGGCTGTTGCTGCCATCCTGGCAATCCTGTCACCCCTGGGAACCAAATACTTTGGGGAAAGGCAGCACTTCCACAGCCTCACTGCTGAAACATGGTTTAGCCCCAGCTGCTAACCAGCTGCTGGGTCATTTGCAGGTTGGTTGGTTTGCTTGCTTTGTAAAGCCCAATCAATCTATTTTGTTTCCTAAACAGCATGAAATATTATCTTTTTAGACCCTAAATCATTCTCCATACAGAAGGGAGTGGAATTAAGGCAACTAGGCCATGCTCAGATGGTCTCCACATGCAACAGCAGGATGCTCACTGAGGGCATCTCCTTCTGGAGGACAGACCTGCCACTGCCCTGGGCAGCCTGGCCAGGGTGGAGGGCAGGGCACCCACAAGCTCCCTGATGCTCTGCTAGGACCAACTGGAAAACAGTGAGGCTCCCAAGCTTTTCTCTGCAATTACACATTTTCCTTCTAAACACGCCCCCTGCCCATGCTCTTTGATGAATACTTCAGCAATTCAGCATCCCCACACACTTGGGAGCTAGGATCTTTGGCTAGTCCTCAAGTTAGCCACGTGGCCAAACCTCTTGTGTCACTACAGGCAATCCAAAACTGACCCACAAGCCAGCTCCCCAGACTTCCTCCCCTGCCCCTCATCTCAGAAGCACTCCCTACCTGCCTTATCACCTGCAAGGATGCCTTAAGCACGATGACAACCCAGACTGGAGTGGTCCTGGCTTATTTCTCCTGAAGCTTTATGTGAAAATTTAATTACACAGCAGTTTCTGAAGTTTAGGAAAAGCCATGTTCCACAGCGAGAGCTGATGCTATTATTTGAAGTGACCTGACCCCAAAATCCAAATAAGAAGCAGGGAGGGGGACAGACAATAGTGCCATCAGTAAGGATGGAGATGGCAGAGACTTGAAACCAGATCTCAGAGGAGCATCCGTCAGCCATGACCTCTCATATCTAGCCTGGGTTTCAGACCTCTTTCCCAACAAAAGCATTGACAAAACAGACACTTATGTGGACAGCTTCATTTCCAGCAGATCAGCTGCCTTCTGGCAGGGAAACACTCGCCCATGAACATTTCCTGAAGCAATTCCTACCTCAAGACTTTTGTGATATTCAGGGAACTAGGTCAAGACTTACTGCAGGCTTCTCACCTGAAAGAGGAGCCCAAGAAAAAAAATTAATGAATTACTTTTGTCGTTTCTCCCCAAAGTTCCTCTTCTCTTCATTATTTCTTTGCCTTGTGGAAGTGATCTGCTTCTCCTACAGCACCTTTTGTCTTCTCTACCCTCACCAAAACATTCACAGAGTGAAGGAAGCTCAGGCAGAAGAAACCAGACAAACTGTTCACACAGTTCCTGTCTTGTGTGGTCTCCAGAAATGCTCCAGAGAGGCAGTCCCTGCAGAGCAGGGCTGCTTTGGGCTTGGAGGGGAATTAGGCTGTATGTGATCCAGTTCATTCTGTTTCCCTGGTATGTCCTGTGGACTCACAACAGTAAATTAAAGGATAAAATAATTAAAATTAAGAGGGGAGAGAAAGGGAACGAACAAGAAATCCTTAAAATCCCACCCTGCTCATGCAGGCCATGGGCCTCTGCTGCCTTTTTGAAAAAAATATTATTTCTAAAGCAAAGTTATTCCATGTGCGGTAGTGCAAGAGAAGGAAAGGGAGCCAGGAAGCAGGAAAAGACTGCAGAGCCTGCAATGGAAAATCCTCACTCTGTCACTGAGCAGTCCTCTTGTAACAATTATTTTAATAAAGTGAATATGATGAAACACAGCCCAGTTGTACACAACACTGCTGAGAAATTGGATCCGGCTGCTGAAATCAGCTCTTGAACCCCTCCTCTCCCAATACTGGCAGTTCACATCAGTTAGTTCCACCCAAACCACCCCCAGACAAGAAGGGACAGGAGAAATGAGACAGGATGGGTCAACCCCACATTTGATTAATCTTCAGAGCAGGGCCAGTGTGTAAATCTTTATTGGTTTCTTTTGTCACTCGCCAATGTTCAAACGTGGCATCTCTGGCTTTCCCTAATGATGAAAAGGTGACACTAACTAACAGACTTCCAGGGCAATGTCCATGGAACTTGGCCTTGGCTATTGCATGAGCAAGTGAGAAAACAGCCTTAATATTAGGTATAAGAAAGCAAATTTTAAAAGGGCCTGTTTTTTCTCATAATTTGCTTTTAATTCTAGATCTTATTCTTTTAAAACTGAATTCAAACGAGAATAGACAGATTTTCCTCCTTTTGTGGAATAAATCAGCCCAGCTGCTGAGGTCAGTGTTTTCAGACCAACACATGAAAGCAGAAGATGTGTCTGAGGAAATTCAGTGCTGTCTGATTCATCCTTTAGAAAGGATGAAGAACAACCATCCTGGCACATCAGGTTTGTTCCTTTGAAGGCAAAACAATTTAATGTTGGTATCAAGATGGCGGGAACTGGAGGGGAAAAAAAAAAAAGGCAACCCTGTCCAGACTGCCCTGAAATATCTTTTCAGGCTTTAGATGCCGAACAATAAAAGAGGCTCCATGGTTCATCAAATTTGCACTGAACAGAAGTGAGGTGAAGGGCATCCTTCCTCATTCACTTCTTGCATGGTGGCTGAGCACTGCTGCCCTCCTCATGTCCCCTGCCACAGACATGCACACAGAGACCAGGACAGCAAAGGAAGAGAACCACAAATTATATGACCCGCTGAAATGTTTCCAGATGGAATCCACACTTCATGTTTCACAGGAAACAAAGCATAGCCTGAAACTTGTGAAAACAAAACTGCACAGCAAAAATTCACCAAAAGCACAGTATGAGAGAAAGAGTAAAGAAAAAAGTGCACTCAGGTTTAATTCAGATTTGGAGAAATCAAGAGGTTGTTGTTGGAGGAAAAAAAAAAAAAAGGTCTTTTCTCCTTGGACAGCCCCATTTCAAGATGCAGGTACACATGCACACAATGTGTATCCAACTATATAAAACCAGCACATGCCATCGCTGTTTCCTTAGAGTGTAAATAGCATCAGGAAAGAAACACCTTTCAACCTGTCCCTCTGCTTGCTTTCAGTCCCAAGTGACTCATAAGAAGGGCTGTCTGAAGATGCTCAGTAGCAGGTCAATCTTTCCCAGCAGGTAGGAGAGCTATAAATCAATTGCTTTAAAAGGAAAAAAAAAAAAAAAAGAGGGCAAAAAAAAATCCCCAAACACAAAAACCCCTGAGGCTTGCTGGGAAGAAGTAAAATTGGGGGGAAAAAGGAGGTAAGATGAAAAGAACCTGTAATCCCTTTAATGCAGCACTGAACTTCTTCTGAAGAGAAAGCACAGTAATGATAAGAAAAGGAAATAAAGGGAAAGAAGAAAGCAGCCCATTGACACTTGGTACAGATTTTTTTTTTTTAATGGGCATTAGGTCAGCAGGGCATTTTCCATCTGCCCTGCTTAAACCAGAGCTCTGATGATATTACATGTGTGATTTTAACACAGCATTTGTCCTGGTGGGACTGTAAGTTTGTTTTGTCTGTGTGTGCACATGGGTATTTTGATGGGTTTTCCTGAGGGGAAGGGCAATTTGTAAGCAGATGAAGAAAACAGCAGATGATGGGTTGCACTTCTACTGATTTTGGGATTGCTTAGAAGGGAGAGAGAAAGAAATCATCAGCAAAAGAGGACTGTAAGGATTTGGAGAGGAAGGGAAGAGGAGAATGAAGAAGAAACAACTTTGCCCTCAGCCTCCTTAAGTCCTTCTGAGTTTAGCTCCAATGGCCAAAGGGCAGCCTTGCTGCCCTGCAATCCCCGGGGCAGGGCCAGCCCGCCTTGACCAGCAGGGCCCTGGTCAGGACTCCAGGCTCTTCTCCCATGCCAAATGCACAGGAACTGCCATGACCCTCACTCCTGCCCAGTTTTTAGCCCAGCCTCCAGGCCTGCCCATCTCAACTCAGAGTCCTGGTCAAGGCACTAATGATAAAAGACATTTTTTCCTGTATTTTTGCTAGTCATTTGATGATTCACATAGATAAAGAGATTGCAGTCTTCCTCTTTTCCTCATAAAAAGCAAAGATCACGATTCCCACATTCTGCTTTTCTTTCAAATTCCACAGTGCTTTTCCAATCTAATTCAATAAGGACTGTGCAAACTAACTGGAGCCTGCAAGAGTTCCCAGTTAGCTGCTTGACTAACACAGTGGAAGTTAAGGAAGATTAGTTAGAAGCTGAAGTCCATGTTTAAAACACAGATTAGAGACAGGTTCAGAAGTAACTCAGAAAACCATACCCTACAACCTCAGTAATCTCTTAAGTTTAATTACCACAGTTTTAGGATAGTTGCCATTATTAGGTGTAAAAGATCCCTGGAGAACACCACCATTAGTACCAGCACCAGTTCCTCACACACTTAACTACATGCAATGCCTTCTAGTTGCATATATCCTGAATAAACTCAAAACAAGCCCAGACTCTTTTTCTGCCCATTGATAGGCAGCAGTGGTATTGCCCAAAATGGTCACTGTTTCAGGAAACCTGAAGACTTGAAAAACATCTGGCAGACCTAAAGAACAAAGCAGAAAACATCCACATCTCTGTGGGGAACCTCCATCACGTGCAGTACAAGTGTGTGCTGCCATGGATGGTGCAGGGATTCACTTTCTCCTTGGCATGTAAAGCTGGGGTAGGAAAAAGAGACCCAATTAGAAGCTTCATCTTCACAAGCTGCTGTAAGAACCACCAAGGAGTTAACAATTTCCAGTGGTTTTATTTTACAAGGGGCAAGATAGAAATAGGGATATATTTTCAAATTTAATTTTACAATCCCTGAGGATTATATTCCAGGAAATTACTCTCTTATGTGAATATTGTTCCTGCATGTCATTTTGGTCACATTATCTCAGACTTTTTTTTGGCACATCTGTCAGATGGGATTCACCATATATTTAATGGCATGCAACACTGCTTCAAATATAATTTACTAAAAATATAATTTACTACAGCCAGTTAAGAAGACCTTTTTCTTATGCTTCAGGTTACAACTTAACTCAGAAATGCCTTCACACAATACTCATCCAATTTTAAGATCTCCCATGTAGATTTCTGGAACTTTAAACAAGAAAAGAACACACACATACCCCAAGACAGATAAAACTGCTTTACATAAGTTAGAGAAAAACAAGATACAGTTTGACTGCACTAAATCATCTCAATCCTAATACCTTTTCCAGCATTACTGAGTTATTCATGCAAAGCCATTTCTCTGTATGATTCCTAGGCAGGATTTCTGTGGCAAGAAGGTTTACCCAGATAACAGTTTTTCTCCAATCACAACATCACTGCTACAAACCCAAACAAGCCATGCTCCTTGTCCCAAAGAGTTTACACACTAGGTCCCTGCGAATATGGGAGTCAGGAGGACTATTAGACGTAAATTGCTTTGAAGGGGGGAAAAAAACCAAAAGGTGTTAAATATTGCTGTCTTCACCAGTCAATATACTTCAAAACTCTCTGCTAACACTATGGCAAAAATGGCAATTTTGAGCAACAAGCTACACGTTCTACAATTGGTGGCTCAGGAGCAACAAGCAACACCAAGCATTACTGTCTCTGACAACAGCCCCATGCAGGCAAATTTGTTTTAGGGATAAACTGAACAAATTTCAACTCATGCAGCCAGACAGATTTTGCTCAAACCCTTCAGGCAATGGCCTGAGCGTGCTTGTACCCTGCAGAGGGCAAGGAGCAAGTGGTACCACCAGAATGACACCAACCTTGCCAAGGGAGGACCACCCTCCTGACCCCCAATGAAACACAGCTCACTTGGGGTCAATTGCTGCTGTACTGAAGGTGCACAGAGCAATGTGGCACCCAGCCTCTGGTGAGGAGCGTCTTGCAGAAGGGATAAGGAGCAGCAGAGGAACACCAGGCACCTCCAGTAACCCACACAGGGAAGGATGCACAGACTGGCAGCATGCATGGATCTAGCCATGCTGTTAGCCACCTTTTTGATCAAGTCAAAAAAAAACAAAAAAAAAAAAACAAAACAACCCCCAAAAAACCCCAAACCAAAACAAAACAAAAAAACCCCAAAAAAAACAACTCACCAAATTCGCTCACAGGAATACAAAGCCCTCTCACCCACAGCTTCCAATTGTCTGGAATAAAATCCAGTATTTGTAAAGCAGATACAACCTAATTTTCCTTTGTCTTCCATACTCAAATCTCCAACATTATCTGTGTCTGTGCTGCCATCCCAGCTGAGGCTCCCACCAGCAGGAAGACAGGAAAGCCCCAGGACACACCAGTGGGATCTTTACAGAATGCCCTGGCCAGCAAACAGGACAGCTGGCTCCTCGGCTCAAGCAGATTTGGGAGTATCTAAGAAGGAAAGTGCAGCTAATTACATGAACTCTGAATATCTCTGTTTCCTGTGAGGTGACCCAGGGCTGTCCTGCCTTTCAGAGCTCTCAAGGCTGAGTGTTTGAGGAAGAGCAGAGGCACAGAGTGCTGCCAAGCTTAATCTTGCTAGAGTCCTCTGGAAAGCAAACTAACAGCAACCAAGGAGGCTGCACAGAAGAGGGTGGTTTCTCCTGGAAAAAGACCTGGTGCTCCACAGTCGTGGAGATGACACAAAATGTGAGCACACTCAATAAACAGGTCAGGAGCCTCCACCTGAACAGACACTACACCAGGACCAGCTGAGGCCACAGGCCTGCACTGCATGGAGCAAGAGCTAATGTAATTGAAATTTCATTTCTTGCAAAATTCCTAGCATTTGAAAGCAATACAAAAGCAGCACATGTTAAAAGAGACATTCAGCCAGCTTGTGTAATATCACTTCGGTGCTCAGGGTGTTGAGAAGGGATCCTGTAAGGAATAACTTCCAGGAACAACTTCTGGAAAATTGCAGAGCTGCGCTGTTGATGCTCATTATGATGATGCTGCCACCACTAAATTTACTGGTGTGTTTCAGCAGCCAGGGAAGAGCACAGGACACCTGAGCCCAGCACTCCATTCCCCTGATACATCCCAGAGCACAGTACATGGAGTGAAGAGGAGAAGCCACAGTTAACAGGTATCTATCCGTGACTAGCCTCAGACACCTGATGGGCATAGCTCTGTGTTTGCTGGCAGGCAAGTGATGTGTTGCAGAAGCCAGGTGTCAGAAGCAGGGACTGTGATTTGCAGGGGTAATTCACCAGCTACACCTACCAGTTGCTTTGTTGTGGTTTTTTTGGCTTTTTAAAAAATGTTTGCTAAGTGGGAAGCCACAGTCACTGGCACGAAAAGGCTCCTCTCACAGACCCAGCACTTTTGAGCAAGGAGAGAATGGATGTACAAGAAGAGGGAGGTGCTAGACAGGTATGAAACCAAGCCTACCATGAGCCTGAAGCAAACTAAGACACTGGAATGATCACATGGCTCTCCTAACCCTGGGATGCTGCTGAGAGATGCAGCCTTGAAACTCTCCACCCTTATAAATGAGATTTTTCCAAGTTTATTACTTTTGCAACCAGCTTATGAAACCCTCAAAACACCTTCTACTTGTTTTGCTATTTAAATGCTCTCTGGAGTCACACACCTCTCTGGAGTCACACACCCCTCTACCAAGAACAGCTAAATCACTGCTTCCTTCCCCTCTGCCACCACTGCAGCTTTTTGGAGGTCACCATCTCCCTTCTCTCCATCCATCCTGTCCCTGAGTGCACAGCTTCATGCGTACCAGATATATCACAACTGCAGAGTGCTGCTGGGGCCATCTCAGGGGCTGAGCATGGCTTTTTTGGTTTTTTTTTTCCTGGTTAGCTTCAGGCTTAAAGGACACACTGAAGGTGTTCTCCGCTGGGAAAGGAGATGAGCACCACCATCCCCTCGTGCTTGCCAATGCCACCACCAGGGTGGCACATATCACATACCAGGGGATGAAAACCTGACCCCCAGCCTACCCTGTTTCCTTCCTATGCTCAAAATCACTCTTAGGAATCCCCAAAGGTGATGAAAGTTACGGCAGGCTCTGGAAGCTTTACACTGCTTTTAACACACAGAGTGTACCTCTGATTTCACTGCCACCTCTGGCTGTCAGGGCTAGCACAAGGCTAATGAATGCATCAGGAGATTGTCCAAATGACACATTTACTCATTCAGACTCAGCTGGAAAGAGATGCTCAGAGATCCTCATGACATGCACAAATGCACCCTTCAGATTTTCAGACACAGCAAAGGAAGGTGCTTTGGGATCTTCTCTTACAAAAAAGGGGCAGAATTTCTAAAGTAATAGATCAAAACTTACTGCTGCCACAGACAGCCCTACATGTTATGCTACCACCGCAGAGATTTTTTTCCTTTTGATAGCATGAACCAAATGAAACATATTCATAAAGGAGCAACACTTACTAATAAGGGTGTGCTCCCTTCCACCCCATAGGAACATAAGGGCTGCTTCTCACCTGCTCACAAGTGCTTTTCCCCTAGTGCCTTGGGAGTATAATTTTTAGAGGGCTGATCCTGGCTCACTGAAGTCCTCTGAAATTTTGCTACTGACTCCAGCAGTAGCAAGATAAAAGAAGAAAGCTGCTTTTTCTCTGCACTCCTCCAGTATCACAGGGATGGCTTGTCCATGGCCACTCAGAGGGCTCTCTTACTGAAAGTAAAACCATTGGAGATGTTGAGGAATACATTCAGTGGAGCTGCAGATTTGAGCTCCGGGTGGAAGGAGCCTGAGGAAAAAGCTGGCAGTGACCCTTTGCACAACAAAAGGCCCGTGTGCAGGAGCCAAAAACTCAGCAGGAAGAGCCCAGACTTTCATGCACATAGATTGTGGGGATGTAAAAGGCCAAGGATTCCTTTGTTTGATATCCCACCTCCAGAGGCACCAGTTCAAGCTGTTATTCTGTTATTGCACCATGATTATTTTAAGAATCCAGACATGTGAGACTCTGACTTGGGAAAGCCTGGGTTGAGCTGGTAAGGAAGCCTGGTGGGACTGTCTGAGTGTAGGGAGGCAAGCAGGGCTCCCCTCGGCCACTGGAACCACCTGTGGTGAAAGGGCTTCGGTCCCAGCTCACTGCCAAAGCAAATCCTGCATGGTCAGACAGGAAAATTTCCTGAACAGGACAGCAAGGTCACATCAAGTTGGCATTCTACTGAACGCTTTATGGAAGAGCTAAAAAAAAGCCCCAAGCAGCTCCTCTTTGCATTCACATAGTATATAATAGCTAATACACACTCACTAGATAAAATTACATATATCATGTAAGTAACATACACCACATTTTAATCCAATATTAATAACAAAGACAATAAATGTAAGGCTATTCCCCGTCCTGCTAGAGCTCGAGTCTCCTCCTCCAGTAGGTGCTCCTTCCAAGCACTGCACCCCCCTTGCCCTTCCCTACACTCACAGCAGCATCTGAAATGCAGCTGCCCCAAGCACAGCAGGGTTTGATTCATCTGTTGCAGGCCTGGCTGGGTTTCAGAGCGTGGCAAACACAGAGATAGTTTGGTTTGAGGCACGCAAGGAAGAGTGTACTTGGAGAACTGCAGACAGGAAACGTGCCGAATTGTTTATACCTGAGTCATAAGTAATGCTGACAATGAAAACTGAGTCAACTCGGAGACCACCACTGTGCTCAGTGCCTATGGGATGCTCCAGCCTAATGGCACTAACAGGGAAACTGGGACTAAGCACAAATGACCCATACAAACATCGCAGCTGTTTGGTGTGAAACTGTTGGTGATGAGATTCCCCCGCTGCATTTGCTGCCTTAGGAGACAGGAGCACATTCAGAACAGACTCACAGGTCCAAGTGCTCCTGCTATCAAGACCTTGGGCTCCTGATTTCCAACAGACATCTCCATAAGTGAGGAGCCACTGAGAAAACAACATTACCAAAAACTACTGATGGTAGCAAAAAGAAGGAAATGTCTGGAATGGGTGGAGATGGAAAGCTCCAAGAAAGTTCATTGCAATTTTTGTCACTTCCAATCTCTCTCCTTTCAATTCACTGAACTCTATTCTACCCCTTGATGTTCTTACTTATCAGGCAGACATGGAAGCAGCAGTGTACCTTTTAAATCCACTGGGACCAGTGAAGAGGAAAGCTAGCAAAGCCTGGTTTAGCTTCAAGAGGAGAGAATGAGGGTTTAAGTGAGGGGAGAAGATCCCATGCTTGGTAACATGGGGATTTGTGACAGACCACAGACTTGCAATGCAAGGTGTGTACAGGGATCCCAAATCACATACAAAGGAATCAAAACAAAACCCCACAAGCCTTGGGCTTCATTTTGGTGGAGTACTTGTTACTGCAGTATCCATGAGCACTCTCTTGGGCAAGATGTGTCCTTTGCTCCCACACAGGGCTTTCTGCCACCTTGGACCCACCCTTATCCTCAGGGTGGGAAAGTCAGACCTGCCTGAGTGCATGTCATGCCTCTGCAGACTACATCCAAGTCCCAAATTACTGTAAATTGAAAATCTGTATAGCACATAGCACCCATACAGGGAGGCTGAGTAGTTGATGCTGAGCTGAGGACCTGACAGGTAAACTCTCTCACAGCAGTCTGTGTTCACTCTGGAGCGTTTATTTCCCCTCATAAATCACATTTCAGCTTTTCCAATACAACTCCTGTGCACATCTACCCAAACAGAAATACAGGCTCCCACCTTCTACTTTTCCCCCCCGATTATCCCAATTTCCCTCCCTGGGAACAGCTTTCCAGACCTGCCACCCATCACAGCACTCAGGAGCATTATCCATCAAGGACTCCCCCAAATCACTCAGCACCAGGCCTGCTCCACCACACACACTCCTGGCACAGCCATCCCCCCCAACAGCCCACTGCTCACCTCTGCACCGCCTCTGCTCAAGGACAGGGACAGCAGAGCTGGCCTGACCTTCCTGGCCCCCCCATGTGCTGCCCTGTCAGTATTTTCACTATCAGCCACCCACAACCTGGGGCATTTCTCTTAGCATGTAGCCCAAGCAGGATTGCTATTCTGCAGCACTTGTCTCTGTACCCTTTGCAAAATTGGGCCATATGATGAAAATTTCAGGTAGAAATGTTATTTCTGTGCCTTCTTGCAACAATTCCTATTTCAGCTACTTAACCCACTGTCTTTTGATATTCAAAAGCATCACTGCTCAGACCTCTACCCTGGCCAGTCACCATCAACCAAACCCTTCCCACCTCCTCCCAAGGAACAGCTCCACAAGTTCCCTTTGGTCCGGGCATTTGGTTCAAAGCTCTCAGCCCCCCTTGTCCCTCTGAGGTAGCCTGATCACATCTGCTAACGTAGCAGTGCTCACCTCCTCCACTCCACTGGTAATGCCAGCTTCATCCATCTGCTTGCCAGCTTCCCCCACAACAGCCACTGCCTGTCCCCACCCATGCTGCCCCTCCAGCATGGCAGGAGCTCCCACCACCCCACTGCAAAGTCTGTCCTGGCTGCTGCCTTGCAAGCTCAGTGGAGACCCACATTTGCTATGAAAACATGAAAATTTGGTTTTTGCAGTGTATCGGGTGTTTGGTGGTAGAAAATAAAAAGGATTCCTTCCCAGACCTCTGAAGAAGCAGCAGCTGGAACAGGTGGCTGCAAGCATGTGCTGCTCTGTGGCTGTCACCATCCACCCAGAGACCCTGCTTCCATCACAGCTCCCACCATATCCTGGGATCACCTTTGGAGTCGATGGGGTTGCCATCAGCTAGCAGAGGGATTTAAAAAGACATCAAAGAACTTAGCAAGAAGTATGGGATGCAACTCAGAGGGATTTTTTAAAGAACTGCCTAACACACCCAAACTACTTGCTGTATTACTGCAGCAATAATATTATCACTCTAGTTTTGGTCATGACAATACACCTTCAATGTAAACAGGAAGGAGAGCCTTAATTCTCTTCCTGGCTTGCTGGAACGGTTTAGACAAATCTTTAGCACCTTCGTTTACATGCCTGGGGACTGGTTTTGCATATCTTTCTGAGCTGTTAAAACCCAGATGCCCAGCTGTGAGCAATGTGTAGCAGAGATTAGCTGTGCTGCTTTGGAAGGGCCACCTGACACTGTGTGACCAGAGCAGTGTGACGAGCAAGGACATCCTGCAGCCTGGAACACTCTTATGGACCACCTACAGAAATTCTATAGGTCATCTTTGCTGGTGGCATTCCTCTTGTCTACTTTTTCCCCATCTAGTTTATGGCCCAGAGTTAAATGGGGAGAGATAGACAATTCTGAGGGCTATGCCTGTGACCTGCCTCAAACATCTCTCCAAAAGCAGGGTGAAACATCTCTGCAAATGGTGCAGTCTTTCAGCTGATGCTGGAAGTGATTAGACAGCTACCATAGAATAACTGCTTAACTTCTAGACAGCTGGGGTGAAACACATCCTAATCCATCTTTCTAGGTTTACTTTCACTCATTTATAAAATGGGATAACAGCACCATCCCAGACTTTGTGAGAGTGAGAGGCTGAGCTCATGAATCCCCAGGTCTGGGCCAGCCACCACACTAATACACGATGGAGGTACATACAGCCTTAGACCCATCTGCACAAGTCAAAACCCTCAACACCCTTCCCCTCCCCTCAGGAAATAAAGGTGTTCCCTTCCAAATAAGGTTTCAGTACAATATTAAGGAATGTGATGTGAATAGACACGAAGTGTGCAATACTGAAGTTAATCACAGGAAATAGGGGCTGAAAGGGAATCCCATGAGAGTGACATATTTATTTCATTATTATATCACAGACGACATTAAGCATCCACTGAGTCTCTCAAGGCAGAATTCTTGCATAAAAAGCATCCCCATTTACCAAGTATGATAGAACCTGCAACTGTTCTATAAATAAAGGTTATTTACAAAGAGCTGTTAAATATTTCTTTTTCTCTGGAGACTGAGCTCTCTGTTCATTTGTCTCCACCGCAGAATCATTTGGTATCAGGGAGCAGAGGAGCTCACCTAAAAAAAGACTAGGAA
Organism: Pyrgilauda ruficollis; assembly: GCF_017590135.1. Taxonomy (NCBI): domain Eukaryota; kingdom Metazoa; phylum Chordata; class Aves; order Passeriformes; family Passeridae; genus Pyrgilauda; species Pyrgilauda ruficollis. The sequence continues at coordinate 17,771,114 of NW_024523822.1, read as the reverse complement.
TCTGTCCAGAGCCTGATCCGGACACAGCACCAGCCTCCTCCACAAGCTGGCAAGGAAAAGCATCCAACCTGACACAGAGGGAACACGAAGCAAGCAAAACAGGAATGATCTCATTCGGGAGGCAGAGGTAGAAGGAACACCAGTGATACAGCAGTGATTAATAAATGCTATCACACTGCTTCGTCCTTACAGGGCTGCCTTGGCACTGTACATTGAAAGAAGTGACAACCTTCAATTGTGAAGAGTAACTGCAGATTCGCATTGCATTTGCTTTGTGTCTTAGGAACAAGAATACATCTCTCACAACCAATAAATAAGTGATTTTTTACTTTTTTTTTTTTTTAATTTTTGAAGCTGACAGATCAAGGTGGGGGACACATGACACAGGCTCAACCAAAAAAACCTGTGACTCCGGAATACACTTCACTGCTAACCCTTGGTAGTAGTAATTGTAATCGTTCTTACTCCAGCTTGCCAAAAGCTGTTTTAATTAAATATTAAAAAGCTATTTGTTAAAATAACGTTTCCATAGCAACTAGAGAAAGCTAAAATACCCTGGTGCTTCTGACTCACAGCATATTAATCAACCACCAGCTATTATATAATGAGCACCTCCCTGCAAGCACCAGCAGGAGCCACAGCACCGAATGCCTGAATGCAGAGCTGGACTCTGCTCTCTGTGTTTGCTGCCTGCTCCCAGCACAGGCAGGTCTGGGGAATTACCTGGGCTCAGCCCAGGAATCACATGCCCAAACCTTTTGGGGAAGCCATGCCGGAGTCCCCAGGTCAGTACATCCCCGTGGGGGCACAGAGGGGGGTGGCACTGCGCAAGGGGAAGTTCTGGCGAGGGCCACACGGATGGTGGCTCCCCACATGCCCTCAGCAGTGAGGGGCTGAGGTGGCTCCCTCCCAGCAAGCCCCACTCACCTGCCTCCAGTGCTTGCCATGCAAATGCAGTGCTCATACCACACCTATTTCTGTAATTTTTTTTTTTTACATTATCGGCATTATTTTTTGTAGCAAGCACCTTCGTACTATTAGGCCAACTGTGCAAAACTGAAGGAGTGATTAAATCTTGCAGGGACAAACAAGCTCTGCTGCTCAACCAGAAAAGCTTATTTCACAGATTCAAGAAACAAATCAAGACAAAGAACGGCAAACAACCACTCCCCCCTCGTATCTAATGCTCCCAAAAGATGAAAAAACCTTTCTGTACTCTATCCATGCACCACAACAACGGCAGCCTCAGCCATCCAGCAGTTAAGCTGCCTGACATGTGGCTGCTGCTGCCAGCCTTTGGGAGGCTTTGCCCCAGGGACACAGCTTGTGTTAGAGGCAGTGCAATGTCTCCCATTGCCTTTTCCATGAGGAGCATCACCAGAAGTGATGGGAACAATTGCAGAAGAGAGTTGAGCAGTTGAGGCCAGAGCAATATTCCCTCAGGAATATTGGGATGGAGAAGTGCAGCTACATAGGTCAGATGGAGTTGGAAAACACCTTCCTCCTCCTCAGTGACTCAATTTTTTGCTTTTAAGCCCCCTTCCTCCTTTTTTTTTTTTTTCTCCCAATGGAAAATAAATCCCTAACCACACAGTTATTAGCCAAAAGGAATGTGATGAATATTACAGCATCTGTATGCCAGCTCTGGTTTCCTGCTGCTTTGTTTGGGTGTCACAGACTGTGGCTATGACAACCACAAGCAATTATTGGACTGATGTCATTTGTGACATCATACTTAATGGAAAAGAAAAGGAAGAAGAGACAGTATCAAAAATAAGAAGAATGGAGCAAGATCCCAAAGGACCACCACACTGGGACTGCTGGAGAGCCAGGGAGAAGCAATCCCATCCTTACCAAAGCCCAGGCAGTACTCAACTCTTGGGAAAACCTGCCCAGGACTGTGATATGAACTGCTATGATATGAACTGCAGATTTGCAGTTACATGAATGAAATCCTCTCACCCCTTCTCATCTTGGAGCTGTAATGGAGGATTTTGGCTAAGCCTCATCTCCCCTGACTAAATTTCTCCTGCTCTCCAACCAACTTCTCCTTCACATCTTTATCCTTCAGTTACAATAGTATTCCCCTCCTTTTAAAAAATAAAACCGTCTATCCAAAATTTCCAGACAGTCACCTGATTGAGCACTGGGAGAATGAGCGTTGGTTTTGTGAGGAGCGCACTGTTTGGAGAGGTGGCTTTACTGGTGACAAGTACAAGTGACAATTTCAGGGCTGCTACACCTAGAGCCCCATCTCTTGCCCCACATAAGAGCAAGGAGGTAGCACCACTGTTGCACTTGGCAAAGCAGTTTCTGTGTGTAGTTCTGGCATCCCTAACACACTGTTGTCATTTTCCCTGCAGAAAATGCTTGCAAATTCACTGCTCAAGCTCCAAGAAACAAAAATAACCCCAAACTCATCTAAAGCTCATCTGATAAGAGAACAGTTTACTGCAACAAGTATGTATTTTTTTGAAGTTATACATCCACAAGCCTTGACATAAGTGAGTTAATTCTTCCAAGCTACTACTGCCCAAAGGACAGTTTCTTTGTCCTTCCTGCTCCCCCATCAGACCTGCTGTGCCTTTGTAGTCCAACCTTGCAGCCAGTCCTGGGCATCCTGGGATCTGCAGCCACCTCACCAACCTGTCCTGACCCAGGGCATCCTGGGGTGGGAGAGCAGCCACACAACCACCTGCCAGCTGAGGATCCTTCTCCCCAAGCACCTACAACCTGAAGGAACCCCTCCCCTGCATCCTCCCAGGGCTTGGTTCCCCACCAAGAGATGGCTCTGCCTTGCAGAGAACAAAACTCCATCAGCTGAATTCTGCCCATAATAAAGTGGGTATTGCTTTTAAACAGCAGGACAGAGATGCTGCCTTACAAAGGGATGGTGAATTAAAGCCTAATGGGTGAAGCAACCACCACTCAGTTTGCTCAAAAATGTCCCCAGATCCACTGGAAGTGGCAGGAGCTTCCCAAACCAACACCTTCCCTAACAGCTCATAACACAGCTCTTGGTCAAGGCTGCTCTGTAAGGATGTCAGTCAGAGCCACCCCAAGCCCCTGCTGACACCCACACTGCCACCCCTCAGAGGGGACAGGCACCTCTGGGAGCAGCCACTGGCAAGATTCACCTCCAGCTGCTGGCAGTCAAACAGAGAAAGGGAAATGACAAGAAAGCCTCTTTTTCCTTCTCTCCATCAGTTCCCTCATAGAAGAACTGAAACATTTTGCAGGGCAATACTGCAAGAGGACAGAGAAAGCAGACATAGAGGAGCCAAATTCTTCTAGCTCTGGGTTTTCCTGAGCTTCTGAGCAGGAGGTAAGTTTCTCAGTCAGAACTGTCCTACTGCAGCCATCTCATGCTCCCCAGTTCCTGTCATGCAGCCAGAGTGTGGCAAGACAGGTAAATGGGAACTTCCAGTCTCCTTTCATTGCTGAACTGTGCCTGTATCTTGCTGCAGTAATTTCACAGCCATCTGAGACCATACACCAGTTGCCTGGGGAGCTTCCAAGGAGGCTACTCTTGGCTTTATCTCTCATCCTCTTAGCACAGCTATATCAGAGGCACCTGTGGATTACATGCCTGTTTCAGCACTGCTTTGATTTGTTTTACTTTGATTTAATAACACAGACAACAGCTATGTGGGACCAGCAAGTCCTTCTCTGAAGAGCAGGAGCAGGTCCCCATGTTCAACCCCTTCGTGGAACCAACCACCCCAGGGGTGCATTAGAATATAGATTCATTAGGAACTGAGAAAATGATTCCCAGATTTCACACAGTCTACCTAACAGAAAAACAATCAAGTTTTGGTTCTGAGATGAGCAAAGGGCTTTTCTAGGATGTGGATATACTTTGAGAAACACAATATATACAAAGCACACTTCTGCTGAATTTTTTTTCACTTAAATTGGTATCTATTCATCAGTCTGAACCCAACACAGCTGTAAAAAAACAGAGGCCAGAGCCCACCCTGTGCAATGCTTTCTAAGTGTCTCACAAAAAACAAGCTCCACAGCTCAATTAGGATGTCTTGTGTGGCAGTCTAAACACCAAGGAGTTAGAAGAAAACATCTGTGATTCAAAGGAAGAATATGAACCATGGACCTTACTGTGGGAGATCAATACAAAACACTGTCATCATTTCACATCCCTTTTTTTCTGCAGTTACTGCACTCATTGCCAGTAACCTTCACAAAATGCTGAAAGAAGGATTCAATTTTTTTGCTTACCAGTTTCTGAATGCTTGATAGGTGTTTATCAGGGAATTTTCACCACACCTTTACCAAACACGGATGGACTCAGTTTTTCTCCTTTAATAAAACTAGTCCTTTCTTTTTCAGGCTGATTTCAATTTGGGGTTTTATTCTGCTCTAGCCCAAATAGATTTTTGTTGTTGTAACAGAAAACAGGCTTAAGCCACTAAAATGAAAATAGAAACAAAACTCTGCTGATGTCCAAGCAACCACAGATTGCCATCACCACAGAACAGGGTAAAAACAGGAGTTGAGCTGATTATAAAAGCCTCAAAAAAAACCCCCTTATTCTACCCCTCTGCTAATGAAATTTACTTACAAAAAGCAACGAAGTCCAGAACAACAGCATCCAAATTTTAGCCCTGTTATCCAGCCTCAGAGCAACTGCCTCAGGAGCCCCCCTGTGCCAGGCACACAGCCAAAGGCCCCAACCAGGATTTCCTGCGGTTCCTTTAGAACAGCACTGGCTGGCCCACCTGGAGAGATGCAGACTAGCCACAGCTGCTGGGAAATCCCAGCCCACGCCCTTCAGCAGTGCACAGGGAAAGGCCCTAGGGCAGCTGCTCTTCAAATACACATTTTCAATTCTTTTTTTTTTTAAATATATATAGAAGCTCCTGGCTAAGGTGCCAATTTGAAGCAAGTGTGCAAGTGTCTCCTGTGATACATAAAACTTCCTTCAAAGCTATTTTATCCAATCAGGGAAGACCCAAATATTGATAGTTTCCTATTGTGATGACAAGGCTGTAGTGCTGTCCATACACACAAAAACAACATCACAGCCAATCTGTGCTCTCTTTCCATTGCAAAAGATGCAAGCTCACTTCCCAATGCCTCAACTCTTCAGCAAGATTCTGTCTTTCCATAGCTGGTAAAGCTTGGAAACAACAAACAAGCTTCAGATGGTGCTAATGGTCCATTCTGCTAACCATACTCTGAGTTAAATGCATTCATGTGGTTTATATCTGTAGTGAGATAATTATTCAGCCTATGTGGTAATACGATGCTGACTTATTTTGTGGGCTGCAAAGAGGTGCCAAAGGCACTCAACTGGTTCCAAAATACTGGATTTGCTTGCTGTAAACATTTCTTGAAATGTCTTTAAAACAAAAAATTTAAAAGATTCTCCTTCTCTTTCAGCAAGCTTGGATTTCTCATGTAAAGGAAAATGGAAAGAAACTTACAGCACTTGATTTCTTACATCCTGGGAATCTCTCTGAAGATGAACAGTACTTCTGATACCTACAAAAGAGGAAAAAAACATGTAAGTCAGGGAGAAAAATGAAAGAGAATAGCAGCCATCCCTTCTCCTTTATGACTGGTAATTTAGTTTTTCCATCAGCACCAGGAATGCCAGCAGGAATTCCAGCAATTCCCTCTTCCACTGACCACCACTGACAAGCAATTTGAAAGATTTGGTCCTCCAGCCCTTTTACAGTAACATAATGAACCTTGGGAGTCTCTCAGGAGAAAAAAATTCCAAATTTCTTAGGCCAAGCAGACAGTGGAGAGCACTCACACTGATATCCTGAGATACCACCACTGTGGTTTGCACTGTAAATACCCACAAAACATTTGCTGCAGCTGCCATGTTCCAGAACAAACTCTTTGGCTATCGGGAGCTACTACAAAATACCATCAAAATTGTCCTTCTCCTCCCCAGAGGGACTCACCTGCTGTCTCCCAAAGCTAAAGCAAGCTTTCCTCATTTTTGCTTTTGTTTTTTTTTTTTTCTAAAAAAAACAGGAGGAAGGTTTCACTTCAGCAGCTGCAAGAGCAGAACTGAATAGAAAAATATTCCCCTTTGGCAGTGGCTGTATACACACCTAAGAAACACAGTGCCTGCAGGTCTGCAAGAATGGCTAAAGAGATAATAAACAGCCAGGGGGCTGCTCTGAGTAAAAGAAATACAAACAGAAAACCACCTCACAAGCCCCCCTGGAAAAGAGGCAGAAGCTTATTGATTGCCTCAGTGGGACTGTGAGCACAACCTGCATTTTCAGCTTAAGCTGAAGCATTTGGTTTTGAAACTCCAGACCCCTCTGTTATCTGGCCCGAGGAAGGTCGGCTGACAAACCCAAAAGAAACCACTTGGAGTCTTTTGCTGCTTCCCAGCAGGTTAGGTTGATATTTTTTTGGATCTTTTCAGAGGAAGATATGACTTGATTTCCTGAAAGAGCACACTGGCTACTGGAGGAGCTGGGAAGCCAGAAGCTATTACACAACCATAACCATATTTTAAGAGCTTAGGCTAGAAAAAGCTGCATGTTTATTCACAGATAAAAGGGAAACTGCTTCCCGCTTTTGCTCCATCTAAGAGTAAGGCAAAAAATTGCTAGTTTCACTGAATTGTAAAAGAGAAATAAAACACATGGGATAGCTGCAGATTTTGTGCTATTTATACCTCCAACACTTTGGGACCCAGCAGGCCACCTTCTGCTGCTCTTCCTCCCTCTTTCGGGTCAAATTCTTCATTCTCACATGGTAGGCTTAGGATGAAGCTGTTTCTGTATGTACTAGGTTTAGTCCAGTTATATTTTTCTAAAACTGCTATCTGAAATCCTGCTTTTTCAGTGCTGCATCCAACACACAAAAGTGACCCTACAGCTTGCCAACAGAACTAAATCCAAACCAAGTGAATAAAACACTTCTAAAGAACAAGAAAATCACCTACAGTCCAACACAGCCCTGTCCTTCCCCGATCTCAAACATCTGCTTAGAATGTTAAGTAAACGAAATACGTATGTGTATGGTGCTGTTGGTTGTTGGGACTGCAAATTGACCCTCACAATTTTTGGTACTTGTCCTAAAGCTGACCCAGCTGGTGAAGCTTCTGCAAGGATCTTCTCCACTTTTTGAAACATAAAACAGAAAGAAATCTTCAGGGTTATTACATTCAATCTCTTGCTGTTGTAATCATTCTGCACAATCCTCTTCAGAAAGTATGCAAAAAGTTTCTGCCCCTCGTGGCTATGAGAATATGACTTGGGTTTAATATAACAGCTCAGAAACAAGTTGGTAATATATGTGTGTATATATATATACACACACACACATACATATTTCAGATCTTTCAAACTATTCCACACTTCTGGGAGATCTGCTACTGCTTTTGAACACTTGGAGTTAGGCAACAGTGAAATGAAGGAGTCACAAACATGTTTCATATAGAAACATCAACTTTTTTCAACAGGTAGGTAATTACTATTGAAAACTCTTGCCTGAGTTTGCTTGTCTTGAGCATCCCTGCTGTAGGCAGCTCTTGAGCAGCCTCCCATGGGGACATGCTTACTCCAAGGCAGTACAAGGCAGAAGAAGCAGCTTTCCTTGCCATGAAAACACCACTTTCCTGGAATGCATCACAATGCTGGGATCAGGCAAATTCAGACCAGACCTCCCCTCTGCACCAGAGGCATTCATACAGCCATCACCATTTCACCCACATGAGCTGTGCCACACCAACACCCACAGAGTAATGGACAAGAGCTGGGGAGAGCTGTACCTGCTGGCTCCCTGTGGTGTCATGGTGAGTGCATGTACAGAACAGTAAATGGTGCTTTCTGAGTTACCACACACCTCCTGGTTGACAGGAATTGCCTGTTCGTGTGTTTACGTGGCCCACAGCATGCAGTGAGTAACTCCAGCTATCCCAGCCAATCTTCATTCTCTGCACACTGAGCAGGAGACTCAGCCACCAGCTGCTTCATCACTCTAGATTCTTTCCAGTAAAACATCTCATGGCAAAACAAAACAAAATAAACAAAACAGCTTTTACATACTTTATAAACACCAGCACTCCACATGGTTTCTGCAACCCAAACACTACAGCATAAACCACCTGAAAAAGGAATTATTTTGCTTTATTCACCATGGAGTTTTTTACAAAAAAGAGAGATTGTCGAGATGTCTTCAGAGAGCTAAAAGGTAAATCTTGAGCTGCTGTTACGACAGGGAAGAGAAATAATGGTACTTTTTAGATGCTTGACAGAAAAGTTCCTTTGAGACTCTCTCAACCTACAGAAATTATCAATTTTGCAAAGCGTTATTTTACAGAGAGAAACTGAATTCAAGCCCTGAAAGCACTTGCTTTCCCAAGCTGTGCTTGAAATGAAGGAAAATAAACCTCACTCTCCTCTTGACTTCTCTTCCTGAAGATGCGGGTTTGGTGGTTTAAATCCTGGGGTCAGCCAAAAGCATCCCCATGGAGCAGGTCGTGCCAGCTCTCCACAGCTCCACCAGCTCTAGTGTTCCCTCCACAGCACTGCTGATCCATCAAATGGCCTGACTGCCCCAAAGCCCAAACTGGTGGTACAGGCAATAGGTCAGGAAAAACCTCCTTCACTAAGGTAATGTGCCCAGGGTGTTGCTTTCCTCTGCTGCTGGCTGAGCGAGGCAGGAATAGAGCAAGCCCAGGGTGCAGGGTGCGGCACTGGCAGCCGCCCACCACGTCCCTGCTCCTCACTGCCTGGTGTTTGCATCACACTAGGCATTTATTAACTTTTCAGTGTAGCTTACACCTATATTTCCCTAAAAAACACCATGATCAAAATTACCACCTTAGTGATCTGAATTACTTCTAACAGCAGCCTAGCAATGCCTTCTATCGAGTTAAACATGCACAGCTGTGCTGGAAATGGGGGGTTTGCAGCCTCTCGACTGCAGGCTGTTATTACAGCGTGATTAGCAGATACAAATGTTCTTGAAAGTCGTCTCTCTCCACACACTGAAAATCACAGTTATCCCAACAGATCCCAAGAGCCCAACAGCTCCTGGCTGCCGGTCCAGGCCTTGTTAAGCATTCACCAAACCTGGCAGAGCACAGCACCATGGACTAACATGCTCACGAGCCTCCTTGCCTTCAACACCTTTTCCTAAAGCCATTAAAATTAACCCATCCCTGCCCCTATCCCTACAACAGACAAAATACAACTGAAAGTCTACATCAAAACTCTAAATATGCCATGAAAAAGCCACTAAAAACCCCCAAAGTGCTCTGAGGTCTCTTGGTAAGTGCACACACATGGGGCAGACAGTGATGCTTGGACAGAGCACGGGGTATCTCCCACAGCACTTCATCCCCAGAGGTCTTGCAGAGGTCTTATCCCTGTCCCACTTGGCACTCAGCTGTCCTTCTCCAGCCTTTTGAACAAAGCTTAAGAAGAGAGGGGTATTTTCACCCCCCACCAGCTGCTGCTGGCAGCCCCTGAGCTCCCCTGGAAAACCACCAGTGCTGACCTGGAAAACACAGAGCAGGAGGCCCCTCCCAAGAGTCATCTTCTCCACCTCATCAGAGTGATGACCACTCGCACAAGGTCCTTATCCATGCTGCACAATTTTCAGGGATCTGTGAGCAGAAACTGTCCCAGACAGTCAATCCAAGGCTTGCACCATGCTGCAGCTCTCCAGCCTTAGCTTCCTCCAGGAAAATTTCTATAAACTATAGGAATAGACCAAATCCCTCTTTGCAATGCCTTCTGATATTACCAGCTGCTTTTGAAAATATTACAAAGCACAAAAATAAGCAAAGGGAAAACAACAGCAAAATAAAGAGTAAATAAGATCAAAAACCAAATTAGCTGTCTTTAAAAGAAAAAAAAAAAAAAAAAAGAGGGAAGAATTTCATAGTTTTAGGCACATTTTCACTGTGCAGCACCATCCCAGAAACTATTCCTCCTCTCTGAGAGATTTAGTAATTTCAGAAAACATGTTCTTCTCCGCCAGGTTGAAACTGATCTCACATTCCCCTCTAGGGAGAAGCAGAAGCGTGATACTCCAGGGAAGCAGAAGGCTGAGCCAGGCAGCCACGGAGGCCACCTTTGCCTGACTGCCACCCCAGGGGACTGCTCCAGCTCCTCGGGCACAGGCTGCTCAGGGCCAGCTTGTGCCCATCCATAGTTCTACTTGGAGCTGGTAAGAAGTGGGGTAGCACTTCTGGCAGCAGATGCAGTTGGCCTTGGCTACAAGGTGAGACGGGCTGGTCAGGGTCCTGGCCTGGCTTTCCTGGCACTGAACAGACAGACAGAAGTGATCCTGCCACTTCTCATCTCAGTGCTCTCAAAAAATTTGCAAATGAACAACATTAACCCCACAGCCCCAGCATGGGGAGGTGACCACTCACTTCCTCACTGAGGTCCTACATCCTTTCTGCACCTCACCTTCCAATGCTAAGTCTAGTTCATGGGGAATCAGAGCACTGAACCAGCATGAAAGAGAATGGGAAAGCATTGCTCAAAGTGGATTATATTTACTTTTCAACACATCCCCCAGCTGCAGATGTCAGCACAGAGAAAGGTATATTAGTTTCTTTCCTATCTCCTTAACTGTTCCTAACTTCCTTCAACAAATCAAAGTGTTTTCTTGAAGGGTGAGAAATCTCAGTCTCATACTATTTTAAATTGGCAGCAAGGGGTTTAGAAAAGGAGAAGAATGTTTGATTGCATAAGAAAATTCAGCCAGAGAGAGAAAGTGATGTCCTGTAGGGTTCTGGCTATGAAAAAGTTCATTATTAGTTTATTTGGCTTTTAGTAAGGCTAAACTATTTCACATTATTCCTCTTAACCCTTGCATTTCAGACTGTCACCCTCTGGTTAGTTACCTATGTGCCTGTAGTAATGAAGGTGTTGGAAAACAGTAGCTGCACCCCTCCTCTGCAAGGGCCACGAGTGAGAACTGTTTTCCAACACAGTGGTTGCTGCACTGTTGTTGGACACTTTTTCTGCCCAACATATGTACAGCAATAACTTTTTTATTTTTAAACAACCAAACAAACAACTGTTGACCTGCTAATTAATTTTCAACACCATGGGATTTCCCCTTATATAGTCATAGAATCATTTATGTTGGAAAGAACCTTTATGCCAAGTTGACCACTAAATCACTTCCTAAGTACCACATCTACGTGTCTTTTAAATACCTCCAGGCATGGTGACTTCACTGGACAGTGTGTTTCAGTGCCTGACCACCCTTTCTGTGAAAAACTGTTTGCTAATATCCAATCCAAATCTCCCCTGGTTGCAACTTGAGGCCACTTCCTCTCATCCTGTCACTGCTACCTGGGAGAAGAGACCACCCCCACCTAGCTACAGCCGCCTTTCAGGGAATTGTAAGGATTGATAAGGTCTCACCTGAGCCTCCTTTTCTCCAGGCTAAACACCCCCAGCTCCCTCAGCTGCTCCTCATCTGACTCGTGCTCCAGACCCTTCCCCAGCTCTGTTGCCCTTCTCTGGACAATCTCCAGCACCTCACTGTCTGTCAAGCTGAGGGGCCCAGAACTGGACACAGGATTCAAGGTCTGGCTTCACCAGTCCTGACTACAGGGGGACAATCCTGCCCTGGTCCTGCTGGCCACACTTTCTGATACAGGCCAGGATGCCATTGGCCTTCTTGGCCACATTGGCTCATGTTGAGCCACTGTCAATCTGCACCCCCAGGTCCTTTTTCTCTGGGCAACCTCCCAGCCACTCTTCCTCATGCCTGTAGTGTTGCAGTCCCTATGTTCAGATCCATCCAGGTGCCATACATGATACATGATATCTTCATTTGATGGAGATACATGGTGTAAGTTGTACAGAAGGGGACAGAGCCAAAAATCACACACTCCTTCCACCACCCACCATATACCCAAGCTCATAACAACAGCAGTGTTAACAGTAGGAAAAACACACAGAAAAAAGAGAGAACTGATGCAAACACAACAAAAAAACATGCTACACCACATCAGTCCCCATGGTCTAAATGCATGTGCCAGTTTGGGAAGGACAGGGGTCATCATTTGAGGCTGCCTGTAAAAGCAGGCAGGTGGGGAAAGTGTTGTGAGCAGCAACCCATCAGCACAACTTCACATATGGATGGTGCTAGACTGCAGAAACATCACCAGCTATTGTCACTGCTCAGATCCACTGTCACAGTGACACAATTCAAGGCCTCCCAGTATGACTGTTAGGTCTGGCCTGGTCTCTCCGGTTTCAGCCTGATTTCCTCACCACATGACAGAGCCCAGCAGCAATCACTCTTTTCCCTTGCTCTTTATCCATTCCTTCTTTTGTTTCCCTCAACCCTCAAGCTGAAAAGAAAAAAAAAAGGAAAAAAAACAAGACTGATCAAGACCAGACAGTGACTACATTTTGCTGCCATAAAAATAAATGCAAGAGGAAGGGGTTTCCCTTTTCCAGCTGTTTAGACCATTCCTACTTTTGGCTGTAAAGCACCAATGTATTTGCAAATTCCTGCCAAACACAGCAGCCATTGGTGCAAAAGCGGTGCAAAAAAATTGAAATGACCACAGGATATAAACATAAAGCAAAAGATCGTTTTGCTCCTCTCAAATAATTGTGTTTGTGCTTCATTTGCTCATGACGATCAGCACTATTAGGTGTTACTGATTCTCTTGTTTTCAGTAAGAGTCCATGTCTCTATACCTGGAAAGTTCAGCGAGAGGTGCCTGGGTCAGCCACAAGTAATCACAGAGCCACAAACAGACATAGGAAAGGCTGCCCAGGGTCCCTCATATGTTGCTATATGCTCCTGCTTGGTCCTGAGCTTCAGCTGCTCTCCTCACTGCAAACTCCTGGAGTTCCTGTCTCATGGGAGCTTGTCCCAGGGCATGTTCCTGCCCGCTGCACTTCTCCAGCTGCACAGCCCCAGCCCTGTCTCTTCAGTATCCCCATGCTCCTGTAAATGGAGCCACAAGGGGAAAGTCTGCACACACTGACACGTTAAAAAAAGTGGCTGATGCCAAGGACTGGGAAGGGCTGTGGAAATCCCCACAAAGCAGCTGCTTTTGTGGCCTTTTCTCCCTATCCTGGGGATAGGCAACACAGCCTGGGCAATGCGTCTGCTTATTCTGTTAAGAATCAGTAACTTTGGGCTCATCCTTCCCCTCCAGCTAGACTTTAAAGGCCAAGAACACAAAGGGATGAATAAAAGTCTCCTACAGCCTGTCAGTCTTGCTGTCCCACAAATTTATCCTATCAATTTATCACCTTCACTGCACTGATGTCTGTATTGAACACTAATTTGTTATGTGTCTGGGTACACCGCCCCGAACAGCCTGGGATGTTTTTGGAAACCAAAGCAACAGAGGTTCCCTGAATGTGTGATTCCTCCAGATCTGTGCTGTATTGGAATAAAATTAATGTTTGGATCTGCCTTAGTTTGAGAAGTGGGCCCAGGGGAATCTCATGAGGTTTAACCAAGTGCAAGATGCTGCACCTGGGTCAGGGCAACCCCGGTACCAATGCAGGCTGGCGATGAACAGCCCGAGAGCAGCCGCGCTGAGACCTGGGGGTGCTGCTGGGCGAGAGCTGGGCGTGTTCCAGCAATGTAGCCCAGAAAGACAAACATCCTGGGTTGCATCAAAAGCCCCGTGGGCAGCAGGTTGAGGGGAGTGATTCTGCCATTCTGCTCTGCTCTCGTGAGACCCCACCTGCAGGGCTGTGTCCAGCTCCGGGCCCTCAACACAGGAAGGACATCAACCTGTTGGAGTGAATCCAGAGGATGCCACAAAGATGATTAGAAGGATGGAGCACCTCCCCTATGAGGAAAGCATGAGCGAATTGGGATTGTTCAGCCTGGAGAAGAAGGCTTCAGGGTGACCTAACTGCAGCTTTCCAGTACCTGAAGAGAACTTACAGGAAAGATGGGTCAAGAATATTTACAAGGGCATGCAGTGCCATGACAAGGGATAATGGGTTCAAACTGAAGAATAGGTTTAGGTTAGATATTATGAAGAAATTCTTTAATGTGAGGCGGTGAGACACTGCCACAGGTTGCTCAGAGAAGCTATGGTTGCCCCGTCCTGGGAAGTGTTCAAGGTCAAGCTGCACAGGGCCCTGAGCAGCCTGGTCTAGTGGGAGCTGTCCCTGTCCATGGCAAGGGAGTTGGAATGAGACAATCTTTAAGGTCCCTTCCAACTCAGACCATTCTATGGTTCTACTGGAATACATCTGGAGCACCAGATACTTTTTACAGCTTTCTACCCCATCCAGGATCGAGGATATATTCACATTTCTGAGAGAGAACCCTGCTACTGCTTGGATACACCTTTGCCACTCACTCCAGCACAAACAGGTTTGAACCAAGAAGATAAAGTGCAATTCACATTCTGCTGTGAAGACTGTTCAGGAAAAATGCACTTTCACCTTTTAAAAATCAGACAAAATCAGATTTAGTACAAAATGTATCTTATCCTTCCACATAACCAGCAACATGACATTAAATTTCTTCTGTCTCATGATATATTTAATGAGGGGGAGAAAACCAAATGAGTGCACACCCCTTTCTCCAGTACCCCTTGTTATTCTTCCAGAACAATTCTTCAAAGCTACTGAGATCACTGTATGTTACCTCCTTTTTGAAGGATCAGATACATTGCATCAAAAAGCATGCAGGAAAAGTTCTAGGGCATGAAACCAATTTTTGCGCACTTTTATCTGGGTCAGCTTTTCTATTGATTCTGCAAATACTTTATCATTTTTTTAAAGTTAAGGGTTTTTTTAGTTTAAAAAGAAGAAAAAGAGAACGTCAGAACTCCAGTCAAACATCCACCAGCCAAGGACTGGTTTTGGTGGGTGACTCCAAATCAAAAAGGTAGATTGTTTTATAATAAATTCCATCTAACAGTGAAAGGGCATCTGGATCGACTTCTAAATTCAGTAAATGCCCTCTTCCCATACTGTCTATTTTCATTAATACTATTAATACCATCTTTGCTGTTAAGTGTACAAAACTTAGCAACAGCTGAAAACATCTAAGAAAGCTAACATGAAACAAATACATCAAAACCACTCAGACACATGTTTTAGCATTAATTCCTCCCTTCCTTTCTCTGCTCCTCTGCCAAGTTTTCCTCCATGGTTATGAACTATTTGGCACAGCCTCCAGCTTTGCTTTATGTTGTTTCATCAACTGATGTGTGTCTTGAGGTGCTCTGAAATAGAAATAATAAGTAAGAACTGGCCTAATACAGGTGACACCCTGTATTGGGAGGAGATGACATTGCAGATATCCTGAAGATCTGTATCAACTTCATCTGTACACACAGATGGTAGATGGAGGAAGGACCCTTCTTGGAGGACTCCTACCAATAAGTGACAGGTCCTAGTATGGACAATTCAGAAAATGTGCTTACAACTTCCGATGACAGCAGAATATAATGAATAAAGTAGTGGGGAATTTCAATTAGGTTGGTGAAAGTAAAGAGGTAATGAACTCTCCCTCAAGTGCTTTTCCAGAATGGAATGCTTTTACTTCTGAGAGATACTTTTTGCATATTTTCGTGGTGGTGTGATGCTGGAAACTCCATCATATTGTCCAAGAGCCTGATTATCAAAGGTATTTCTGCTGGAAGCTGGGTGCCTGCTGTGCCAAACCTTGTTTCACAGGGGTCTGGGCACATGGGAACTTCCACGTCAGAGCTCAAGAGGGGTCTGACTAAGATAAGTGTTTATTCCCTGGCTCTGGGACACTTGTCTGGCATGCTCAAGATCCAGAAGATTGTCTGCACAGATCCATCAACCTTTTTATACTCACTTTTCCCAGTCTGGAGAACTCAGATGGAAAGATGAGTAATCATTTCCATCACACCCACTGAGTGGCCCATACAAAAACCCCCAGCCTAACCCATTTCTAATACACAAATGATTAAACCCCAACACTTTCTTGCCATGATTTTACCCCATTAAGCCTTGTCCTCATTAGGAACCTTGCCAGTCCTGCATGAGGCTGCTGAATACTGCCTCCAGCACTGCACATCAATAACCAAAGAGCTGCAGACAAGTGAGCTGCCCTCTCTGCAGCAGGGCTGGAGGTCCCTTTGCCCAAGGATGGCCCTGTTTCCAGAACCCGACCCTACTGTACTCCATCCATGGCCCAAGTGCAGTTATTAATATATTCTAATTGCAAGAATTATTGCTCTGTTACACTATGTCTTCTCTCTTCCCCCATGCATTAACTGGTTGCTTGGAGCTTTGCAATCCTTCAAAGAAAATGCTTTGAAAAATAAGACTGAGAAGGCTCACGTTAAATTGGGAAATGAGCACGCCTTGCTGGCTACCCTGAGAAACTAGGACAGGCTTCTCTCCACCAAATCTCCAGGTATCTCTGAGGCAGCAACAGTCGGCACAATTCTTAAAATACTCACAGGCTGATTAAAGGCTGCCTTGCAGCACTCACTAGACTTGTAGCATTAGTGCAGACTTTTAAAATCAAACAGACAGGACGATTTATGAAAGAAACCTTCTCCAAATGCAGGACTGCTTGCTGGACCCCCTTCCTTGCTCTCCCACTTCACAACACACCTAAAGCTCCCCTTGGGAAATCCTGAGGTACCAAAGTGGGCATAAGCATGGGTATCCACACCTTGCATGTCAGCCCAAATTCAAACCAGCCGCTGCTTCAGTGTTAAAGTTGGGTTGTAATCCACACTTTTCCAGGGCTCCTGACAACCAGCCACCATCCTGCTTCATCCCTTGCTGGGAAATGTGGTGCAGATGTCTGAGGGGAAAGCGGAGGGCTGAGCCGGGACAGCTGGCCCATGGATCTCCAAAATGTCAGAGGAGACAGCTGCAGAGGAGACTTTAAGACAAATATCCCTTCCCAACAGGCCACTTTCCCTGGGGGAAAGGTTTTCCCCTGTGCCACATCCCAGGCCCTCTCATTCACGTGCTTGCCTCACACTGAAAAAGCTTCATTAGCGGAGAGGAGCCGAGTGCTGCCGGGCTCAGTGACCGATAAAAGACACACTGAGTAACCAGCAACATCCCCCTCACAACAGGGGGAACAAGGGCTGCTTCCCTTCCACTGCCTTCCCCACCTTCCTCTCAAGTATCAGAGCACCCTTATGACAAAATGAATTTAATATGGTGTTTTCATCCTACTACGGATGAAGCAAAGCAATGCTAACAGTTTGGATTTACTCATGTCAGTTTAAATTCAGGCAAGGTTGCAAATCTGGCTTTGAGTGAGCCCACCACATCCCAGCAGTGCAAAGTGCAGACCCCAGCTGTGGCAGATGGTGCCCTGGCAGGGAATCACCCTGGCCACCACTGCTGGCTGCCCTTTCTGTGCCAGGCTCAGGGCTGTGGCACTCCAATGCCCGTGGGAGGGGGGGTGGGTTCCACCTTCCTCAACACCATCACCCTGTGCTGACACTCACCCCACAACCTCGACCATGCAGCTTACTAACACCTCCTCATTTAAATATTTAGGGCACTTTGCCACAAATGCAGGTGCTTTTGTTCCTCTGCTCTTTCATGTGGTGGACTTCACAAAACAGCTTTTGGCCCACAGGGGACAGTTTAGCATCTTGAACAGAGCTATCAGGCAAACAGGTTAATAGATGAATGTTAATGTACAAATATGCTGAACCCAAATGGACTCTCTAAAATGAGATTCAAAAATAAATACAGAAATTATAGTCAGAGGTCATCAGAGAAACCTACTGGTAATGCTCAAATTTATACAGAATCATAGAGTAGTTTGGGTTGAAAAGGACCTTTAATTGTGTATTAATTACAATTAAAATGGATTTTAGTCCAATCCTCTGCATATACACAATTTCTCAGTGAAGGAAACATTGGCTCTAAAGGATCTCCTATAAAGCAAATTAAGTATGTAAATTAAGCAAATTAAGTACCTTTAAACAAAGCTCAGCAACCCTCTAAATCCAGGCAAGGCAGTTACAGCTCTCTTTAGCCTGTACTTCGTGGATCTTCACAGCAGTCTGTTGAATCAGTCATAACTTTCCCATTTGTCCTTTGCAACATTATGACAACTTCTGAGTAACTGTGAAGCAGCCCAGCTTCCTCAACTGGAACAGCCTCCACTGTCCCACGGCAAACTGCACTGTTTGGATTTAATTTCTATTTATATAGCTTGTGTTTTGTTGAAATGTGTGGTCTAAGCAAAAAACACATCCAGAGTCTTCACTGCCTTCATCCAAACTCAGCCATATGCTCTCACATGTCCCACTGAAACAACCAGGGCCCCACCTGGTACTCCAAAATCCCTTAGAGCACTCTGCCCTTCAGGAAGCTCTGTAGTGCTCTGTTGGAAGATGAACAGTGCTCAAAAATTTTATTCTTCATGAAGACTGTATTTAAAAAGATTTCCTACTGTCCTTGTTGGAGTTTCACATTTTGGATGTGTGACAAAGCAGACATCGTGTGCAAGGAAATATAAATTCTGACTGCACAAAACTACACTAAAGCTACAGCTTCAGGACTGGTTATGGACCAAATTCGACCCCTTGAATCAAATTGCTCAGATCTTCTCTGCTGCTAAAATAAAGGCAGAATTTTGTCCTGAAAGCTTCCTGTTGCTCCTCAGTTTGCAGCAGAGTTTAACTAGAGACCTGTCAAGTTTCCAGTCTGCACCTCACACAGCCTTGTCAAGTCATACAATCAGCAAGAAGCAGCCAGGGCAGGGTTTTATTGTCAGGGAATGTAAACAAGTAACAGGCAGTGCTGTTCATCTATCTCAGGTTGGTGCGTATCATTTTAATTAAAGCATTTATGTAAATACAGATGCAAATCAGGTTCAGTATACCATCTGACAAATTACTATCAAAGACCTGAGGCTACTGGCAAATTATCAGCATGAGCTCTCATGATGTGAAGGTATGAAATCCAATCTTGGTCCAGACACTGTGTATGTCATTTGGCTTAAATTGGCAGTAAAACACCACGCTGATGCATATGAAAGAAGTTAAATAGTCTTCAATTTGAAAAAAGAGCACTGAGGAGGTAAATCAACATCCTTATAATTTGTCCTTTAGGCAGCCTGTGTCTAGCAAGAAAAAAACCCTCTTTGCATTTCTGCAACACCTACCAAAGAAACTCAAAGCATCTCTGAAATGTTAATTAATCCATACTCTCCCCAAGGGATATCTATTTTAAAGATGGTTATATGGAGCCTGCATTCATCTCTCATTTGCCAAAGGCTCGCAGGGGAAAAGCCACAGAGATCAAATCTGGACCTTGGCTGTGTTCCTCCACGTTCTCATCACAAGACCTCCCCTCCACAAAAAATCACAAGAACTCACTCACACCACAGAGGTGTGAACCTCTTTGGCCTAGATATCACTGCCTCAAAGTAGTGTTAACTTCAAAACCGTGCTTAACTTGCAAAGACGATTACAAGACAAGAAAAATAAAGGAAAACAAATCACAAGAGAAAAAACTGCTCACTCCAAACATCTGAAAATTGAAGGAGTCTTTAGATCATACTGAAAGAATCTTATCTTTGGAAAATGAAAAGGTATGACCAAGGCAATCTTCACAGCAGTATCAGCAGCAACTTCTGCTATTTCTTCCCTCCAGGTTCAATTCCATCTTTAGGGCCTTGCAAGGGAAGAGCAATTCTCCTTCATTCAGAACCACCCAGTAAGACAATGCTTGGAAAGAGGCAATAGCTCCTAAGGTTTTAAAGCAGACTTAACTTGATCAACATCAATGATGTTTAAGTACATGCTTAACATTTTGCCCACAATACCCTCGTACATTTCCCAGGGTACGAAATTCCCACTGGCACTGACAGAAATGAAATCACATTTCCAATTTATTTGGAACAGATGCATTAAGTTCCTTGGAAACAATTGTTATTACTGGTGATGAAGAAGGAGAAGGAAACACAGTAAGGTTTGGAGTTACACAGGTACATTCAAAGCGTGACAAAATGTGACATATACATGTCATATCATTACTATGACAACAGTGTTTGGAAGATGTGTAGCAGCATTTTGCAAGCATATGGTCATATACTGGCCCCTTCCTGTGCTCAAAATGAAAAACAAAACAAAGGGACAGGAGTTAAAGGCATGAAGCCACAAACTGGCCAGTTTGCATTCCTTTGCCCTGGTATCAGTTATAATGACTGCACAGTCATTCAAATGCTTTGCTTATAGACATGTTTATTTGCCTTTAGCATCTTGCTTCCAAAAAACCCAAAACAACATCTAAGAAACATATAGAAATAGCAAGTGTTGGTTTTGAACATTGGGACACCAGTGTGAATTCCTACAGTAACTGTGATTTTGTGGCTGCAGGGAGTGTGTGGAAGAGGGGAAAAAGAAATGCTGATGTAATTAAGGAAATGATACTGAGGTCGCACCTCCTGTTATCTGCTGGAACAGACTAAATGTGAGAGCTTTATGGTCCTGGAAATTGGACATCCCTGCTTTCCATGGCTATTAAGAGAACTGGTGTACACATAAATATATGTGTGTGTGTATGTATATGAAACTTGCTGGAGAGCAGTTAACATTGCAAGCTCTGCTTCTCCATAGCACATCTGCATCTTTAATGGGGTACCTGCTCCAGCAAAATCATTTTCTGGGTCCCTTTTTCAAGAAGAAAAAGTGGCAAGTTTCACTGAAGGGGGGAGAGGGGGTCAAGACTTAGAAAGGATGAGACACCCCCCATACTAACTTTGGGAGAAAACCAAGCCAAAATAACAACCTTACCATGTATTGGTTCCAAGTCAGAGCCCACATTGCTAAAAGAGGCAAAGTTTGCCATCTTGATTTCTTATCGATAATCACATCTCAGTAGACTTTCTTCTTATCTGACAACTTATTCAGGAAATTTCAACAGATTTCATGATTGCACTAGTTTTGCCAAAAGCAGTAAGTGACTTGCAACATACAGGCAAACAGATAAATAAGAGACTTGCAGGTCTGATGTGGCCCCAGCTGGCATGTCCTTAGGAAACTGTTTGGAAATCAGTGGTCCTATACTGTACTGAGAAGCTGAGCCACTCAGGCAGCAACTCATTACCCAGGGACATGGGTGCACCAAAGGAAAAGGAGAAGAGAGGGTATGGCTCCAGCCAGGCTGTGGGAGATATTTTAATTCCCTGCCTGACCTTATGTAAACCATTTTTACTGTCCAGAGCTTCTACACTTAATTCTTGTAACAAAACTTTTATGTATCACAAATACTGGCATGGTAAATACCCAAGAGGATACAAGGTGCTTGTATTTTAAAAATATGAGATCAAATAAGCACCAATAATCCACTTTCTCTCATCTGCTTCTCCAGTGAGGCTTGGAATAACCCTGAAGGCCTGAATAACCTTGTTCTTGAGCAAAGAAATGTGTAACTCTAAAATGCTGGGGAGGAAGAGAAGAGCAGTATTTCATCAAAGGACTTGCACTAGCACTCTAACAACATAATCTCTTGAATGGAGCCAAGGGTTAAAAGCTGGTGTGGAAAGACACAGTAGGTAGTAAAAATACAACAGCATCCATCTTTCAAAACTCAAGGGGTCTTGAAAGAGGGTGCTAGGAAGCAGGAAGGGAGTTGCTCTGCCCAAGAGGTAAAGCTGTGCCTTGCTTCCCCTGTCTGCACATTTTTCCACCTTTTATTTTTGGATCTCACAACATTATCCAGCACTAGATGGCACAGAGCTAGAATAACAGCCACGCTGCCCTGCTCCAGAGCGCAGCAGGAGCACTGGAACTACCCTGCAAAAGAGGGTAACAGAGAACATGGAACATTGAAACGCATCTCTCACCTCTGTTTTACTTGGGAGGATTTAAAAACACACCTTTAAGAACTTAGAGGAACTGGTTTCCCAGAAGTGCTCCAGGAGCAGAGGAGCTCCTGTGTAACCCCGAACACTGTGCAATGGGCAGGGCTGTGGCAGCAGAGCCCGGCTGCGCAGGAGCCCAGCACAAGTCCCTCGCAGGCTGCAGAAAGGGCAGCTTCCCAGCACAGGCACGCCGTGCCTCACTCGGGAATCACACCTCTCCCCGTGCTTGGCCAGGACGGCTCTGCTGGCCGGAGTCTGTAGTGTAGGCACAGCTTAACCCCGAGCTATTTTCAGCAGAAGGCAGGATGGGATGCGAGCTAACTTCCCAGTATACAGTACAGCCAGTGTCATAATCCAAAATCCAGCCTTTGTGCCTTGCCACACAGAGCTGCTCAGTGCACTGGAGGTGCAGACCACCAGATGCTGTCAAGTAAGAGCCAAGATGCTGATGCCATGAAATAAATGGTTTTATAAACTCCTCAACAGGACAGTTTTCGTTGATACACAAACTGAACGCTGTTTCTGTTTTGGGCCATGTCACATCAGGTCAGCGCAGAAGGACCCACCATACAAGCAGGGCAGTCAAAAGGCCAATTTGCAGTCCTTAAGCCCAGGTAAGCACAATGCATAAACAGCATCACTGGAAAAAATGTGGAACTAACACATCTCAAATGAGATTAAACTCTTCTGAAAGGCCAGGACAGCCTGATCACAGACTCAATCAGGAGCCCTCTTATTTGGCTGGCTGACCTGTTCCCCTTTTTCTGCCCATTAACTAGTTTTGCCCTTTTGTCTCTTTATTTTAGGCCTGGATAACATTTTCCTGTGTCAGAATTTACTATGACCCAAAGGGCTACTGGCTGGAGTACCCACCAATCTAAACACACATGAAAACTTAAAGGAACACTTCCAACCCTGTGTATCACCCCTGAGGACACAGGCAAACACAGTTATAGCTAATCAACAGCTGGCTTCTGCTAAAAATGCTAGAGACCTGCAAGACCCAATGAACTCCCAGTACCACATGGACCACTTAGATGCCAAGATATCGCTTCAAAGGCTAGACTTTAGAAACCACTTTTCATAAATCTGTACAATCATATTTATCTTGATATGACTACATTGCCAGAAAAAGAATTATGATTTGTAGCATCTTCTAAAGCACAGTCCAGTTCTCAGTCCGAAAGTGCTGAAATCAGGAATTTGCCCAAGACTGCAAATACATGCTTTCTCCTTGGAAACACAGCTCACAGGCAGAAGACACATCTGGAATTCCTCTGCTGCCAGACACTTTTTTAGTTCATGTTGTGATACCAAGAACTGAAAGTTGTTTCTACTGAGAGCCCCTCCTTCTTCCAGCTGTTTCACAGGACAGAGTGAGTCTCTACGTTAATGGAAATGTTAATTATCACTATGTTTTCCCACATAATTGGTGCTTGATAGCCGATGCCTTTGGCAGTGGTAAGACATGGCTCCCAACATTCTGAATTACACTGATCTTTCCTGTCCTCAGGAAAAGAGATTTTACATCTCTCACCTGTGATTCAGCCTCAAACTCAGAGTTGGAGGAATCGTGTCTGTTTTGGATGGCAAACTCCTCCTAACTACCAAGGAAAAGGTGAGAAACAGGCTCCCAAAACTCAGGTGGGGCTTTGTGCCCATGCTGAGAGGCATACCTTTGTTGAGGAAGGGAGCAGCTCTAGAAGAGGAGAGGCAATGGCACCCACTGGTAACTAAAAACCAACAATGATCTCCTCTGCAGTCTCCACTGCAGCTGTCTCTAGAAGAGCTGCACCAGCCAGAGACTCAATTCTTGCATCTACCCATTTTCCAGCTTTTGGAGGAATTAACTCAGTAAAGAGTCACACAAGAAGCTTAAGATTTGGGTGTTATTCTTGTAGCAGCAGAATCCCAGAAGTCTTCCCTAAAGACAATTATGCTACTTTTGAGGGCAAAAGCAGATGGCATTCAGTACGCTGCTGGAATATTCCTGGAGATCAGCGTGACAAGGGAGTCGCACCAGCGCCTACTGAAATCACACAGGGCACAGCATGACCACTAAGTTGTGTCCACCACATTCACCATGCCATAGCAGTATGAAATAAACATTAACTTAAACTTTGTTTCAGTGAAAGGCTTTGCATTTCTACCCTAGCTTTGCTCCAGCAATTGAGAGGAATGGCTCCAGGAGAGAAACCAAGCATCTGTCGCAACTTGGTATGATGTGGGATGAAAACATTCACACTCTGTAAGAAATAACGAGACAGTTGTACCAGAGAATGGTTCTGATATGGATTTATTTTGCCACCTGGCTCCACTTCAGCACTACCTGCAACCCTAGAAGCTCAAAGAGTATTAAAGGCTGGTCATTCCTGACACACCCTGTATCTTCCAGACGCAGAGGACTTTTTTTACTCTGAAGGCCAGCTGCACATGGGAAAGATCTTAAACACTGTACAAACTGGTCCTCATTCCTGGAGTCATACCTGTTCTCTTTAAAGCATATCTCCCTACTTTACCAAAAAATGCCTCCCACATGTATTTACAGCAGTGTTCGCTCTGCAGATGGCTGTGGGAAAGAAACAGAGATTTTAATCTGTCTGGTGCACCACCAGCTGAGCTGCAGTTGGGATTCAGTGGACAGACTCTTTATTGCTGGTAGACTTAAGCAATGAGATGAACACAGTTTTATCTCCAAAATCTGAATGGAGGGATAAAATATCTTCCCTGCTGTTTCTTGGTACCAGAGAGAATTAAAACAACTGGCTCCTTCCCAGGGCATTCACTACTCACTGCTTATCTCTGTAATCATGCAGGAGCTCTGTTTGGAAGGGACAGTAATGACTTGTAGCAATGGCTTCAGATGAGGTTTAGTGGGTGTCCCCCTCTTTCACACTAACCAGACTTCAATCAAAAGTATCATTACAGTTTTGGGCAAAACATTTCCATCCTCTGCTGGCTTTCTACTGCTTGGCTCCAGGCAAAATGTTCAACTTTTGTGCCTCAGTTTCCCCACCACTTAAGAGTAATAAAACCTTCCCTGGAGGTATCAATTGGTGCTTGTATAAGAGGGTGCAAAGGAAAACATTACAAGAACCAGAGATCATCAATAAAGCATCCAACATTGCCACGGATGCCTCAGCAAACCACCATTCCACTTGACCCCTTAGAGCCAGATGTGCAGCACTAGCTCAGAAAGCCAAAAAACAGGAAGAAGCTGCCAGGTTCTTCATATTCATGAGCTTTTTAATAAAGCTCAACAAAACTTGGAGGCATGTTCTGTGCTGCTGCTCTTGCCCTTTTGCACAGCAAGCAAGTCATAAATATTTCAGGGGAAGAGTCCAGAAAATTTGCAAGACTGGTCCTAGCCTTTCACAGCATTAATGAGCAGGCCATTAATAGTTAATGAAGCAGCTGCTGATCTCAGAGGTAAAGGCAAGATGAGAACAGTAGTGTTTGCCCATTCACTACAATGTGATAGTGTGAAGGAATGGCTTGATCCTTCTATCAAATTCTCCCCATCACAGCAAGACCCAGAAGCTGATCACAGGACTTCCAGCAGAACCACACACAACCCCCTGCCCCACTGCTGTCACCCAGCACGGATGGAGGCTGCTGGAAGTGGTCTGAACCAACTGTCCTGATGCTCTGTGCACATCTGAGGGACTGCAAAGGCTTCAGCGCTGTGTCTTAAATGCAAGACTAATGATCCAAACATGCAATGCCTATGTGCAGGTGTGGGTGTGCACCCATATAGCCACACATATGTAAAAATGCCAATAAAAAGAGTGGGTGTTGAGGCCTTTTAAAAGTGTCAACTGTTTGCTCAAAGCTGCACTTTGAAAACCAAATTCACAATACAACTGGGCAGCCAATTTCAAAGAACAATTTCTGCGATTTCAGCCTCAGATGCAGCGAGGACTTTGGTGAAAAGGTATTCCTGCTGTACTTACTCTTTCGTATATCTGAACTGACATCCTTTGTCTGTATCTCTGCAGACAGGAAAGCACCTTGCAGACAAGAAGTCACCTTTTGGCAACTCTACTTGCCAGGAGCATTACCGAGGAAGGGCACCACTGGCCAGGCTGCTGGGTGCAATTGCAGCCCCTGCAGCCCTTTTGTTTTGAGAAGAATTGGGTAAAAGTTTGGACACTGCCAAACAAACTCAAATTTTATCCCTGCCAGTATCACTGATTTTTAAAGGATTAGTGAGGTTTGTTTCCATCTTCCTCCACATTCACACATATGTGGGTCCATCAATCCCAGCACAGTAACTTACTACTGGTCTAATGAAAACAGGGAAGTTGTGGAGAGACCCCCCCACCACCTGTGCTCTGGAGAGTGGCCAGCGTGAGCCAGTGCACGCAGGAATTCAACACCACAAATCAAACACACTAAAAGCGGTTTTCGTCAGTCCTGCCGACCCCAGGAACAATCGGTCTCCTGGATTTCAGCTCACATCACATCTGGCTTGTCACAGATTAAGCCTTTTCCGCGGTTTTCTAATATGGGTCTGCACAAAAAGGAAGGACTGATAGCAGAGAGGCTCCCTGAAGACCCCCAGATGGATAGGGACAGCCAGACTCACCTCCTTCAACAGCAAACTGAGCTGGGTTTGGATGCAATCTGAGTATCTCCCTTTTATATAAGTGTCCTTAGCACAGAGTGCAAAAGTTCATCTGCTCCAGCCGTTCAGGACTGGCAGTCAAGAGCTTTGCATTCAAAGGGAAGAGAAAAAGGAAAAGAAAAGCTTAATCTCAAAGTTACAGTCTTAATTCCACCCTCCAAACCAGAGATGGTTTAGTAGTGCAGGAGTCAAATGCAGCATTGTGCCCTTTGTTAAATAATTAACTACGATTTGCCTAATCTATCCATCCCCAGGTTCTCACTGAAGAGACAAAAAACATCCCCATCAACACCCCACTCTCACCTAAGCAATGAGCTCCCTACAGCACCTCCCGGGATAATCCTCTAGTTTTTAACAAAACTGGTCCTTGACTTTTCTCACCTTCAAACATGATTCTGCCTGTTGCTCTCAATGCAGATCAAAGGCGACCTTAGTAGATCTTTACTGTGCTAAGACATAAATTTATTAACTGAAATTTCAAGTAATTATGTTATTCTGTAATTTTATTAAAAACTATCATTTGCCAAACATGCTCTGGAAAATAATTACTACTCAGACTTAATAATAAAGTACATAATTAGCAATGAATGTATACTGCCTCTTTTTAAAATCCATAGCATGTAATGCTCCCTCATGCTTTGAGTGGGGAGTGTCTTAAAGTGATCATAAACACTGATGTAAAGACTTTAATACCTTAAACTAATTTAAATTACATTAAGGATGAAACGTTACATAGGAAGAACCCTGCCAGATTCAGATGTGTGTTGGGCTGTTCCTCACTCACACCATCTATTTTGCATAATTTAAGAACAAATATTTTAAAACAGCAGACAAGTAAAAAAAATCTTTAATGACCAGAAAAACCTACCCAACCTCACATGTTTCTTAATCAACTTCCTATTAGCTGTCTGTTTCATTTAAAAAAGGAAAAAAAAAGTTGACATTTTACCTTCTCCTCCAGCAAAACTTTGATTATATTTTCTGTTTCCAACCCTTTGAGAACTTATTTTTTACTGATTTTACAAGACAGCAAAGGGACATGGGCCATTCATGCAATAGCCAAAAATTTATCAAGCTGCAACCCCAAACAAGCCAAGTGGCCACAGTAGAAGCTGAAGAATGTTCCAACATGAGTACCTGTCAGCTGCAAAGACCAATACTAAAGGGTTGCAAATCACAGTCCTTTTCCATGCTGTGCAGACCAGCAATCACGAATTTGAGCAGGAGAAGGGTGTCTCAGCCAATCTGTGCCAGAAGTTCAGCATGGAACTCATCTGGGAGATGCTGCAGCAGGGCCTAGATACACAAGCCAAGCAGTGACCTTGCAACACACAGCAGCAGCCTACACCCTGAGACTCAGTAAAAGGATCAGGACAAGAGAGAAGGAACAAATAAAACCCCTACTTACACAGGAATGAACAAAATACAGGCAGATTAAAAAAAAAAAAAAAAAAAAAACAACCAAAAAAACCCCTAAAGCATGTTAGATGAAAACATGAACCAGTGTAAGTGGTCCTACTGCTTGTGCCATTGAGACGCAAATAGGAAAGGATGCCTTGAGTGCAAGGCAGGTAACTGAAAAATACGGTCAAATTCCCACCTTGGCTGCAGAAATCAATACAGAGAGGAAACTCAGGTATGAATTCAGGTTTCCTGTGCAAATACACCATTCAAAACGCATCAAACTACAACTCACACCACTTCACACACAACATATCTCAAAGCTAAAAGTGTGGCAGAGCCCAGGTGATAATTCCCATCCCTCTTGCTGTCTGCTACCATCTGTAAGTAAAGCAGCCTGCAAACAGCCACAAATACTTTGCCACACAGTACTGTATATCATTTACACCACCACCAATTTTGGGACGCAGCTTGTGTTCAATACCCAGAATCTCCCTGCAAAGTACCTTGCACATTTTTCCCATTCAATAGCACAGTTCAAAGCAGATCCCTGTCTCCATCAAGCACCACAACAGCTCTTTGCCCACAGATGGAAAGGTGCTCTCCTTACCCTGTGAGCACCTTGCCACAGCAAGCTCCTTGCTGGGATGTGAACTGAGCCCTCCAAAAAAATGTCAGAGTGGGAACAGACTGGTAGGGGAAGAGGTGAAGGAAGAGGGTACCCGCAATTAAAAATGCAAACCATGTGCTCAACAATGATCTTCCTCCTGAACCGAGCACAGGGATTTGCATACAATTTTTTAATTTAGAAGAACCTTATATTTAAGTCCCCCAGAATTTTTGTGGGAGAATTGCAGAGGGCTGATGAGCACAGAATTGGAGCCAGCTGGCAAAGGGTGTCTGGTGCCTGCTCACCCCTTGCACCTAGGGCAGCTCTTCCTGAGGTTGAGAGCACTCACCCTAGAGCACTTTGTGGCTAGAACAAGACCATTCACTGCTCACCAAGGGGCAAGAACAGAGCAAGGAAAAAGCAGTTCAGGTTTCAGGAGATTAACTCTAAATCCACCAGCTCAGTGCTCTGATTTGCTACTGGAGAAGAGATGGGGCTGGAGCTAAGATCATTCCTATGTACAAGCTCTTTTCAGCATAAATAATATATTGTGACACTCCTCTCCTGACTTGGACATGTACTGAGTGTTCGCACGCTCTCCTGGACCATCACACAGAGGGTAAACACATAAAAATAACACTGATAAGGCTAAGATCCAGGATAACAGGGCAAACAAACAGAATCTAAGGCACTCAAGTATATTTATGGTTGAAAGCAAAATCCTTCAGAGAGCTAAGATTTTTTTCGTGGGGATGCCAGATAGTAAACACATGAGTGATAAAGGACTCTGTAACTACCTTTGGCTGAGCAAAAGGAGGGCACTGGTGTACTGGTCCCCACGGGTGGGAGCAGTGACAGTCATGTGGACTCCCAGCCAGGCAGCCAAGTGCTCTCCCTGGGAGGAAGCTGAGCACTCAAACAACTTCCTCGCCTTTCAATCACATGGAAATTAACAACACTCTTCACAGAAGACCAGGAAGGGGAATCTCTTTGGAAAAATGCAGAAAAAAACAGCTTCAGGGAAAATTAGGATTCTTTGGGATAACCCCATCTTCCACAATTTTCAAGAAAGCTGTACCAAAGCCTGGAAGACAACAAGCACCAAAGCTTTTAACAGCAGTGTGCTCCCAGCATATCATTTAAATAAATCAGTTTCTGGAGAGACAAAAGACAAGGAAAAACTCCCTGTGGTGCCTGACAGTTTGTGCTCAAGAGGACGCTGAAAAAAAAACCTCACAACAAGACATATTTGCTTTTGAGGTGGGTGGTAGGAAGAAGGAGGGGAAGGAATATCCCCAGAAACACTTGAGGCCAGAACCATCAGGACTTTCCTTCATTTTGTGTGAAAGTGAATCAGCAGTGCTCTGCCAGCCCAGCAGCAAAGCTTGGAGATGCTGCTGCTGTCTGCTTCATACTGGCTTTCACTGGCATGAGAGGAGGCAAAAACCTCCCTGCACCAATTCCCAGGCCACCACCCTGGCACACTTTGAAACCCTACAAAACTTAACTGCTTCCAACTGGTATCCTCTTGGATTTTTGTCTTGCTAGTAGGATTTAAGAAAAAGAACAAGTATTTTCCCACTTCTGCTATCTAAGTGAAGTGCAACATAAAGTAACTGAAACTAATTAAGCATAAAATTAGGCTGAGAAATGTAAAAAATACATGTCCAAAACTTAGAGTGAGAAAAGGGAACACACACAAGAAAGGCAACAGGAGGGGCACAGACCATGAGACATACTGGATTTTATTAAATCTCTGTGAGAGTGCCCTCAGCAGCAGATCAGAACCTGCTTTTTTTGGGTGGTATTAAAAAAAAAAAATCCAAACAAACCACAAATAACAAGATTCTGCTTGAAAAGAAAGGAACCACATTCTTCCCTATACAGTTTTGCTCACAGGACTTCTTCCTCCACTCCACTTTCTCCATCAAACTGGACAAGAGGTTAAGTAACGCTGAATCTGAGGCTTCTTAGCATCCAAGAATTCAAGGTCACTAACTCAAAAGAAGCAAGAAAATCTCTATTTGTTTGTTGGTGGAGGGGTTTTTGTTTGTTTTAAGCTCCAGTGAATGAAATATGCAGTTTTAACACTTATTAAAAATTGTGGGAACAACATACAATCAACTATAAAAGAGAAGCCAAAATAAACAGGTAATTTGAGGTTGAGGTTGCAAGTTTAAAAAATATTTAGTATTTAAGAGGGGAAGTAAGGTCAGGACAGGAAGAATGGTGGGGGGAGGGAAGAGAAGGAAAATCCAAGATTTCAGGCCCCTCATAGGCTCAATAAATAAATGAAAAGCAGTGCAAGACATTCTCATTCTACCCAACCCACTGCTCACATGAAATTAATCGTCTCCTCCACCAGTGCCAACTGGGACCACACTGCAAATCACAACATCAAAATGCTACAGATTAAAAGCTAACACTAAAGATTTATATCTCTACACGTCACTTAATAAAGGAGGGAGAGAAGCAGAGGGCTGTTTCTCTGCAGAGCCAAAGCTAAGGATTTGCTAAGCGGAGTAACAAAAGGCAAGTACCTTTGCTTTTCATCTTGCAACATTTTTCCAGGGAAGAAGATGAATTTCAGGCTGTGGAAGAGTTTACCAAGTGAACTGAAAGCCACTGTGGGCAGGTAATACTGGTCTTGAGGAAACTCTGTGACCTGCACAGAGCTATTTGCATTTGGCAGGATGTGCCCATCTGTGATCCAGAGCCTCCACTGCCTGCACCTGCAGGAGGGGCTGCACTCCAGCAGTAACAAGGCTTCCCAGAGCAGAGGGTTGATGTGCAGACACCAAGAGCTGAACAAGCACATGACAGCAGGCATGTCTGCATGGGCACATCTCACACCACGTCTGTACCACCAACACTTGCCATGCATTGTATCAGCCCAGGGCAGGACATGCCACTGAAGCAGCTGTGCTGGCAAACCCATGAGTGGAAGGGCTGTTACACCAGCAAAGGGACATTACTGCCTATGTCACATACTGAGACAGAGCTGGGATGATAAACTCGCTATCAGTACATTCACCCAAGGTGAAAGTTCGTGATGTGCTTGTGGGATGCTGACCAGACCAAAGCACCAGGTACCCTGCCTAATGAGATATTAAACATACACAGTCTCACTTTTTACCAAAGCCTGTAGTGATGGGACAAGGAGCAATGGTTTTGAACTGAAGGAGTGCAGGTTTAGATTGGACATCAGGAAACAATTTAAAGATCCCTTTCAACTCTCAGGCTGGGCAATCCCAGACAAAGGCAGCACGAGGCAGAGGCCTGCAGGACTTCAGAGCTTTCAAACCATGCAGATGGAAACTACATCCAAGGCTGAGCCTGGACCATGGTACTGTTTACCCTGTAGTCTGTGCGGGTGGCAGTTGTGGAGATCTGCAAATTCCTCCCAATAAGCCTGTAATAGTTAGTTTAAGAGGCAAGCAAGTGGCGAGCAGGCTCCACTTTGCTAGATCAGGCCCCCGCTGGACAACAGCGTGGAGAAGATACAAACTGCAGATGGTGCTGGGGAGGCCTGTTCTCAGAGCAAAGCTGAATTCCCTGCCCCTGCCCTGCTTTCAGCACCCAGCATGGGTCCTTGCCCTCAGCCAATTCGCCAGAGGTTGTCAAAACTCACTGCAAGCTCACCCCCTCCACCAAATCCTGATGTGTGATTTCTAACCATGCAGGTGTTCCAGATCACCTTCTTCCCCATTGCTTCCCAACCCTTCCTCCCCTGTCTCCTCTCCAGATGGCAAATGCTCCCCTCTGTCCAACAGTGACATGAGCTTTCCCACCGGAGCCCCACTCACTGCCCACTGCAGGCCACATGCAGTCTCATCCAAGAATTCAAGGAGATGTTGCACCATAATCCACCTCCTCAGCTATCAGAATCTCCCAGGATGACTTTTTTGAAGTCCCCTCCTAGCTGCCAACACCCAAACCTTCTCTCCTTGCCTGTGTTGTTCTCTCTCTGCTCACTAACAAAACCAAGCCATCTGAGCCTTCTGCAGTGCTAAATACACAAAATCATTTCACACCTCTCCCTCAGTTTCACCAGCAGACTCACAATACTGGTCATTCTACATAAACTCAGCTTATGGAAAATTCAGTTTTCACTGTAGGAACTGCTTTGGGGTCCCACAGTTCTGAAAAAAGCTTGCAAATGCACTGTCTTATTTTCAAACTCACAACATTTTTACAACAACCCCAAGTGCTAATTTTTAAAACCAAAACAAGCAACCAAACAACCCCTCTGCCTTGCAAAGGCATGGTGGTTTTGGGGAGAGGGCTGGCTTGGTGATTTCTGAACTGTCTCTGGAAGGCAAGGCTGGAATTGAACAGTTCCCTTCATCTCCCAAGCACGCAACTTGTTTTATTTCCATTTTGCTACACCTTCACAAACCAAACTCTCAAACATTACCCCATATGAAAAGTATTTGAATCATTCTGGAAATCAACAGCTCTTTCAGCTTTTCAGAAAAAAACCCAACTTACTGCTACCCTGGGACTGAACTGTATCATTACATCCCGTAAACTTCAGATCTATTTTTGAAGGGTTGATAAAATAAACTAACCACAAATACTAGTTCTAGCTGATGTGACACATGTAAACACATCCTGACAGAAGACCAGCAATAATCATAATGGCTTTAAGTTAAAGCCTTTATAGATTATTTTAGTTTATTACTTTTGTTTATTACTTACTTTCAGTATGAACAAATAGTATCATGTAGATGTGCAGTAACCTTTAGGGAAAGAACACACTTGCTGAATTACCCTCACACCTGAAAGAAAGTCAAACTACAATTACACTCCATGTGAAATGTAAATGCAGCTTTACCTGACAGCCATGCTGAAATCTCAGGGAATTCAGCTGTGACACTGCATATTTCTGAAAAAATTCTAATTAAAATACTCTTTCTATTTTTTTTTAGTGGATGTTTCCATTCCTTAAGCGGACACAAAGAAAAATAATTTAGACATGGATCAAAACATTCCAACCAGAAGACACTCCAAATAGCATTTCTGAGGATCATCCAAGTTAGGGCAAAACAAAAAGTAATAAAACCTGAAGATGTCACACATGCAAATACAGTGATGTCACGTCTGGCAATAAAATCTTTGTCTTTTACGAGGATCAGCAAAACCTGCTGTGTTCTCATTCCAGCCTGGAGCAGTTTGAAACTGGTTTGAAAATGCAAAAAGAAGCCAGTAACTTTACTGTATTTAATGTTGGATTTTTTTTTACTTTTTATTAAAACACAATAAAACTTTCCCCTCCCCACAAGAAAAAACACTACAAACTTGGGTTGTTTCATATAAGGGATTATTCATTTTACAGATATTGACTAGAAATTGCTGATTGTAACTAGAGTAAAAAGGAAAAAAAGCAAGTGGAATTTTGAGAGAAAGCAACTGGAAGGAGCCTGCTACTCTCAAAGACCAACAGCAGGAAATGTCCTGTGTGACAAAACTCTGACAGCTGAACTCTTGGGGTGGACAGGCAGGAAAAACGTCATTTTACAAAGGTGAGCAATCACAAGGTGTTTGGGCTGATGACTGAGCTATAAACACCTAGACACGCTTTTTGGCACTGAGTTTATCACCGATACAAGAAGAGAGGACAAACGGGGAGAGCTCTTGGCCACCGCTTTCTGTAGAAGCCTCAGGGGATAAACATACATATGGGGGCAAAGTAAAACAAGGACCAGCCAATTCTTAGCATTTATAGCCTTCCCAATTGCTGGCCAGTACCTCGCTTTTCCTGATCCAGAAATCAATATGCAATTCTGTTTCAAAACACCTGCTGAGTTCATACAACATACTGAAGCCACATCCACATTAGAAAGGCTTCACCACTACAGAAATGTATTACCCTGGCAAAGCACTCTGGTCACAGATACCTCTAAAACAATAATACTGCTCATCTACTGCTCTAATAAAACCACGGCAGCACACACCACTCCTAATACACATGCCATTACCCAGTAAGGCTGCATGAATGAGGTTTCTGCTAGACACATCAGACATCCTCTAGTTACATCTGTGGCTCCACGACCCAGCCGCGGCCAGGAGGGAAAAACCGCGCACAAAGTTTAATCTGCAGTTTAAAAATAAAAGGCACCTCACTGACAGCCTTGTGCTGTGACCCTGCGCTGTCACACGTGCAGCTTCTCAAGGCAACGAACATTCTGCCACTCTCGCCCGCTGCTCCCCGCGCTGCTGCTGCGGGACCCGGCGGGCAGGAGCTGCTGATGCCCAGCAATCCTGATCCCCAGGTCCCCTTCCCACCCGGCCAGGAGTCCTATTCTTCCAATCCTACTTCTTCGGATGTTTTCTCCCCTTTTGTTCTCCACCTTCCAATCCAAAACTTTTGCTGTGTTCCCCTGCAGGGCAGGACGCTCGCAGGTTCACAGGGTTTCCAAGGAGCACCTGCCCCAGGAAAGGATGGGGAGCCGCCATCGGAGAGGCGCTTGGGCGGCCAAGGGGGAGGAAATCAGAGCCACGCCCCGCCTCCCCGGCCGTCTCCCTCGGGAGGGATTCCCAGGCTCTGAACTAACCAAAGTGCTCAGGAAAGAGCTGGGTATACGGATCCCCCAAAGTCAGACAGGTACTTCCCTGTATTATTTCCAAGTTATAGTCCTAGGAAAAGGAAAAAAAAAGAAGGAAAAAAAAAGTGGATATAACGTGCCAAAGCCTGAACTTCCCCAAATCTCCCCATTCCGGAGAAAATAAAATGCCACGGGAAGGCAGAGCCTTTCGCCGAGGGAGGTGGAGGGATGGAGCAGGGCGCCCGGCTCTGCCCCGCCGCGGTCCCGGCTCGGTGCCGCCGCTCCCCGCAGTCACCGGCAGCGAGACCCACGCGGAGCCACGCGCGGCGGCGGCGCCGAGCCCCTCCCGCGCCCCGGGGCGGCTCTGCCCCCGCGGCCCGGGAGCCCGCGGCTCCTCGTCAGGGACCGCGCTGACAAAATCCCCTGCTCGCCTCTACGTAACGCCCTGTCGAAAGCGGACGCCATATTTTGTGTTGCTGATGTCGACATAGACAAACGTAGACATGTTTCCCCCCCACTCCTGCTTTTCCCCCTTCGCCCAAACTTGCGATCGGGAGGCGGCGGGGAGCGGGGAAAGGGAAAGGAAGGAGTCTGCATGGCCAAAAATGAAAAATGTAGCTAAAATAATTACGAGCCCACCCCGAACAACCCCCCCGGCTCCCACCCCCGGCAGTC